>NC_056726.1:1743206594-1743316594 GCF_019279795.1 Protopterus annectens | reverse complement strand
ACATCCAAACAATTTTTCCCCTTTTCATTTTAAAGGAGGGGCTCCTTAAAAAAGCATCCCTTTTTATACGACCAAAGGGCCCCCAAAAGGCCTGGAAACAAAACCCCTTTCAAAAGCCCTTTTACTGAAAGCAAAAATCCTTGGAACTCTATTTTCCAAAACCGTCGTCTTTTTTTTTCTTTTTAAGTAAATCCAGACATTTTTTTTTGGGTAATTTTAAAAGAAAAAAATTTAAAGGGGAAAAAATTCCAAGGTTGGGGATTAAAACCCAAAACCCCCCAATAGTGGTTTTAGGGGTGGAAAAGTTAATGCCCCTTACCCAAAAAATGGGTTTTTTAACACGTAGGGGAAAAAATTTTGGGGTAAACCCCTTTAGTTGGAAGGAAAGGGGGGAAAATTTTTGGGGATTCTTTTCTGAAAAAAATATAACAAAGGCTGCAAGGGGGTTTTCCAAACCTTCTGGGGGAAGGGAAAAAACCCAAGGTTTTTTTAATTTAGGCCGACTTTAGGGAAATGCCCTTAATTTTGCAAAGTTTCCCAAAAAAAAAATCCTTTTGGGGGGAAGCAGAAGGGGTAACTTTGCAACAATTCCCCAATAAATAACCGTGAAAAAAGGAAAAAGAAACCATCTGAAATTATTGTGCCTTTCCTGGCCTCTTGAGGAGGGGTGGGTACCCGACAAGGGAAAAATCTTCAATTTTTATAATTTTTTTTAAATTACTAAAAAGGAAAAAATTTTTGGGGTTTTTACAGAAAAAAAATTGTGGTAAAAATAAAGCGGGCCTTGGGACCCCCCAAGGGAAGAATGGGCAGAACAAATTTCATAACCCAAAATGAAGGGGGGCCCGTAAGGGTTGGAAAAATTTGGGTTTTAAAGGGTGAAACCCCCCCTGATGGCAAAATCTTAATGTCCAGTTTTTATTTAACCTGTCTTGCTTTTCCTTTTTTGGAAAGAAAAAGGGGTGCTTTTCCCGGAAATTAAAAAAAAAATAATTTTAAACAAAAATTTAAAAAGTCGCTGTTAAAAACCCAAAACCGACAGAAAAAATTCCCCAAAGGGAAACAGTAAAAGCCTTTAATTTTTTACAAAAATGTTTTCTTTTCAAATGGGGGGAAAAAAAAATTCCCCAAAAAGGGAGAGGAAACTTTTTTCTAAAAAAATTTTTGGAGTTGGGGAGGGGCCCTTCCCAAAAACCCTTGGGGCCCAAAAAAAAAATGAAAGGTGGTGTTTTTAAAAAGAATCCCATGGAAAAAGGGAAGGTAGGACCCCTTTTTTCCAAAAGGGGAATTTCCAGGGATTACCCAAAATTTAAACTGAACAGGCCAAAACATTTGCCCGAGGGAAAAACTATAAAAAAACAACAAGAACCTTTCCAGAAAGTAATTTGATTTTCCTAATGTTCCCCCGTTTTGGCAAACATTAATAAAACATTTTTAATTTAAATCCCAAGGCCCGATAAAAATTTGTTTAGGAAAATTTTTTTTTAAAACCCCGTGGGAAACAATTGGGAAAAGAAAAGGAAAATTTTAAAAAGCCCCTAATAAACTTTTCAAAAAAGAAACTTTTAAAAAGGCAAGGGGCAAAAATTCCAAAATTTTTTAAAATGTTTAATTTTAATCCTTTTTACCAAAGGGAAAAAAACTCTTATTTGGGAAAAAAGGTTTTCAAATTTGTGAACCCAAAATGCCATTTTTTTGGGGAAACCCCTTACAAATGGAATAAAACCCGCTTTTCCCCGGGGCCCAAGTCTGAAGAAAATTGGAAAAAGGCAAAAAAAAAATTTTTTCCCCGAAGGATGGGAAAAATTAACCAAGGCCCAAAACCCTTTTAAAGCAGAGGGGGACGGAAGGGAAAATTTGACAAAAGGGGAAAAAAACAAATTGTTCCCCAAAATTTTTTCTTTGGAAAATAAAACAATGGCATTAAAAAGGAAAGGGGAAATTTTGACTCTCCCTTATTTGGGGATTGCAAGGGAGGTTTTGGGACTTTTTTGGGCAAAAATGGGTTTTTTCCGAGGCCCGGCCTTTAAAAAAAAAATTTTCCCTTTTAATTTTGGTTTTTTAGAAAATTTTAGGGAAAGAAATTGTCTTCAAAACTTTTCAATTACATTTGGAAAGGGGGCCCCAAGTGCTCCCGAAAAGGGGGAAAATCCCAACCCGAAACTCACCGTTGGGTTAGGAAAATTTGTTTCCCCTTTGTTGAAAACCCCCAAGACAAAATGTTAATTTTTGCAAACAAGGTCCTTTATTTAAAACAGAAATTAAATTTTTTTCCGCAATGAAAAACAATCCCTTTCATAACAGACAGAAAAACCTTCCCAAGGGGCCAAATGGTTTTTGAATGCTTCCCTAAAAGGGGGCCCCTTACCCCTTCTAAAAAGTGGGGAAAAACTGGGAAGCAAAAGGGGGCCTTGAAGGGGAATTCCCTTTTGGGGCCAAAACCACCCGGTTGGGAAAAAATGGCCCCGGAAAGGGAAAAAGTTTCCCCAAAGAATAGAATTACCAGGTTTAAAAGAAGTTTCTTTGGGTATCAGAGGAAATTTAAAGCAGTTTTTTTTAGAATTTTCTGGGTACTTTGAAACAAGGACTTTGCATTGTTTTTGGGAAACCTTGGTGGAACAGAAAAATCTCACCCCAAATCTGGAAACTCCCTGGGGGAAGTGTTGGGCAGTTTTTCTGTTACCCCTTGGGGAGAAGGTTTTTAGAAAAGTTTGGGTTTTTAAAAATTGATTTAATAACCCGCCTTTTAAAAATGGGGGTTTTGTGCAGCCTCAACTGTTACCTGATTTTGAACAAAATGGGGGGAAAAACTGAAGAACCAAAGGGAGCTCCTGAAACTGGAAGGGGCCTGGCTTAATTTTTGGGGAAAACCCCCTTTTTTTTTGACCAACCTTTAAGCCCTTTTAAAAATTTTTGAAACCCTCCCCAAAAATGTTTTTTTCCGGAAAACTTTTGACCATGGAAAATTTTTTTTTAATTAAATTGGTTTTAAACCCCTAGAATTTTCCCCCTAAAAAAGAATCCCATAAAATTTTTGGTTCCCGGGGCTTTGGGGATTTCTTGGATCCCCTTTTTTTGGAAGAAGGGACAGCAACCAACGCAGGACCCAAGAGTTTGTTAATCAGGCCGACTGAGGGCAACCTGCCAGCAGATTACCCAAATATTATGACTGCAATAGTGAAACACGAAGAACATCTATACCCTTAAAAGTATAGGAAAAGGCAGAGTATAAAGGGATAGACTTGAACTAACAATACTACTCACAACTCTACCAATGAGAGTAGAAAAAAAGTTGCGTCTTACCATAATGTTCCACCTCTGTTGTCGATGTTCATCTATTCTTGACTAACAGGTACGGTTCCAATCCTTGGAACCGATCCGGCCGTTACACAGCTCACGCCAGTCAAAAAATCTCTCAAGTTGCAAGTCAACCCATAATTCCCCTCTCTAAATTACCTCAGATCGAGTTTGCCTCTACAGAACAATAGTAAAATGAAAGTCGGAAGCCTTGTTCAAGATGCCCGACACAGTAAGAACCTAGGACAGACAGGATTATCAATCAACCAGAAACCTGAAGGTGGGGGAAGGCAGGAGGGATACAAGAATAGATGAAGATCAACAGCACAGATATAATGTTATGGTAAGACAACTTCTTTATCTGATGTCAATCTTCATGTATTCTTGACTAATGGGACAGAGTCCCCATCTACCTTGTATCTTGACAAGCCTTATGGAAGGATATTCCTAAGCACCTTAGAACCAAAAGATGCTCTCTCCCTCCTGGAGACCTTATCCAATATGTAATGCATAATAAAGGTACGCTGCTTAGCCCAAGTTGCAGCAGCGCAAATGTCTGACATCGAAACTCTGGAATGAAAGACTGTAGAAGTCGCCACTGATCTTACAGAATGTGCCTTGACTGGTTTCAGAAATGTAATATTCAACCTTTTGTATATGAACGATATACATTCTCTCAACCACCTGCAGAGAGTTAGCTTGGAGAGTGGCCTTCCCAAAATTGCACTGACAAAAGATATAAACAACTGATCGGATCGTCTAAATTGTTTCGTTCTGTGTAAATAGAATCCCAACTGCCCATGTATATCCAGAAGGTGAAGGTAGTACTCTCCTTATTTGGGAAAATACTGGCAAGTCTATAGATTGATTGACATTAACATCTGAAATTACTTTAGGCAAAAACATTGGATTTGTTCTGAGAGAGACTCTGTCCTTATGAAACATTAAGTAAGGGGCTTTAGAGTATATGGCTTGTAATTCAGAGATTTGTCTCGTGGAAGTGATGCCTACAAGAAATAATGTCTTCCAAGAGAGACTTTAAATCAGTTAGTCACTCGTTTGAAAGGCGGTGCTGTAAGTGACTGCAGTACTAAAGTCAAATCCCAAGGCAGATCATCATCCGGGGGGGGGGGGGATTAAGTGGATAATACCTTTTAGGAAAACTTTGCAAAGCCTGTGGGAAATCAAGGGTTGGTCGGCAAAATCAATATGAAAGTTCAAAATTGCTGCTAGAATAACTTTTTTCGACTGTAGAAGCAGAGGCTCCTTTGTTAAAAATGGCAGTCAAATTCCAAAATTTTTTCTACTGGCGATGAAGAAGGGTCTAATCCATTATCATAGACCCAGACAGAAAAATCTCTTCCATTTGCTTAGGTAGAGTTTTCTAGTGGATTGTTTATGGAATGCCAGCAAAATATGCCATACAGGAGAAGATATAGCATTACGCCTGGTGACTAATGGAAGTGGAGGAACCAAGCTGTCAGCTTGAGAGTCTGAAGATTGGGATGCACTAGTCCCAGAGGATGGGATAGTAGATCCGGAACTGGGTCCGGAATCCATGGTTGGTAAAGCAGATGAGGCCACAGGAAGGGAAAGGAATATCTGTCGAGCCCAATAAGGAGCAATGAGAATCACTCTGCTTCTCAACAGAGATGCTTTCTTGAGAAAAAGATCGGGATCAGATGAACGGGGGGGGGGGGATTAATAGAGCAGATCAGGGGGCCAATAGTTTAGAAAAGCGTCTCTGGGTGACTTCCACTGAGGGGTAATTAGGGCAAGGTAGCTTCTGCACTTGTTGTGGGGTGAGGCAAATGGGTCGCAGCAAGGCTGGCCCCAACAAAGAAAAATCTCCTTCGCTACTCTGGATTTCAGAGACCACACTCATGAGGCAAGAGAATGTGTCTGGTCAGCTTGTCTGCAATTACATTGGAAGTGCCCAGAATGTGCGCTACCAGAAAGTGGTTGGAAAATATTGCCCATTGCCACACTCAACAGCTTCTCGACACAGTGGGTAGGACTTTGTTCCCCCATTTGTTGATGTACCAGACTACCGACATGTTATCTGATTGAACAGCTATCGTCCCTGGAGGTAAGGCAGAATGAAATGCCTGCAATGCCAGAAGCACTGCCCTTAGCTCCAGTACACAGATACGCAGGCTAGCCTCGGAAGGGGACCAAGTGTCTTGAACTGTCTTCCCTAGATAATGCCTCCTTCACCCCATCTGGGAAGCAGCCGTGGTCACTATAGCCTTGGGCTGGGGAAGACAAAAGGACGACCTTGAAGAATCTCTATCGAATGCGTCCATCCACCAAGTGAGACTGTTTTTGTGTCGGCTGGAAATGAAACTTAAGTGATCCATCGGATGAGTCAGAATTGACCATTGGTTTGTTAACAGCCACTGGAGAAGTCTCGTGGGATCATGCTAGAGGAACCAAAGTAACAGCTGCTGCCATGGAACCCAGAGTTTGTAGAATTAACTGAGCAGGTACTTTGAGCACAGAAGTGACTGGACTTGCATCCGTACTTTCTGCAACCTGTGAAGTGGAAGCGATGCAATTGAAGTAGAAGTGCTCAGACGAACTCTGATAAACTCCATGCCTTGGTTGGGAGTTAACTGGGATTGGGCAGTATTGACTGTTATGCCCAATTGGTGAGACAGGTTCAGTATGAAGTCCGTGGTCTGTTATAGTAGATGCCCTGTGGAAGTGGTGAGGAGCCAGCCGTCTAAGTAAGGAAATGCTCAGAATCTGTGCAGCCTCAAATGTGCTGTGACCGCCGCCATGCATTTGGTGAACACCCTGGGGGCTGTGCTGAGACCAAAGGGCAGCGCTCTGAACTGGAAAGACTGGCCCCTATTTGGGAGTGGAGAAACTTTCTCAAGTGTTTGTCCACCTTTATGTGGTAATATGCGTCTTGAGAGTAGATAGAGCACATCCAACTGTCTTTCTCCAAGAAGGGGAAAATAGACTGAACTGTGACCATCCGGAATTTTGTTTGTTGGACAAATTTGTTTAGAACACCAAGCTCCAGAATTGGTCTCGAGCCCCCTATTTTCTTTGGCATTAAAAAGAATCTTGAGTAAAAAATGGATCCTAATTGGTCTGGTGGGATTTCTTGGATGACTCTTTTCTAGCAGCCTTGGTACTTCTACTACTGCTTGAAATCTCTGAGTGGGTGGAACATTGGGGAGTTTTGCAGGGGTTCTTGGATAACGGTTGAATGGAATTTAGTAGCCTCTGATAATTGTGTGTAGCACCCAGGAAGGTATCTGCAGGCTAACTGGGGCATTATGGGTGAAGAGAGGAGCTCGAAAGGTGGATCTGCAAGTCTGTGGAATGCGGCTGAGTCGGGTCTCAGCCCAGAACAGCAACCCATATGTTGAGGAAGAATGAAAAGGACATCATCAGAATTCATGGCTTTCTGGTAAACTGTTGCAGACTGCAATCATTAAATGACAGGAATGTGAGTTAGATTTTGCAGCCTTCAGAAAATGTTTCATAATGCAAAGCTTGTTATTCTAGCAACAGGTGCACTAAAATATTTAAAATTTGCTTCTGATTGTGTCTGTTTCTGATAATACAACTAAACAATTGAGACAGCAGTGTGTTTCAATGCATGGTACTCACAGTAATGGATATGCATTTCTGGGACATTTATAAACTTATTCATTCAATTGATCAAGTAACAGTTTTCACTATATGGATAGATTACCATAGGAGGTTGTTTCTTTATGACCTATTCCTAGTTTCCCATTCCATCCCCTGTACTCACCTGCTTATGTCAAAGTGTTACTAACCTCTAAGGATCGTGCCTTCATTCAGGGGGCACCTTAGATGAGCACCATCTCTTTGTGCTAGTGTCTTTAGATGCCTGAGCAGTTAACTGAACCGAGGTTCCCTAGGTTGTAGTTAGAGCTTTATCCCTCTATACCTTGGCATCTATGAGTTTAATGTTAATATGTTAACTGTAAGTACATTTTTAATTACTTTTTTTTATACATATACATGCATATGGGTGTGAAATGTACTGTGTTTTGGCTGCAAGTTTATCTGGCACTTACTACAAATGAGTAAGAATCTCAGAATCCTTTGCAACTCCCTTACAGATGCTGGTTTAGCCTGGAGAAATCCAGTAAGAACAGTTAGAACATCTCAACTTTGTCTGAAGGGAGAAAAGCTCTTCTCAAACTCAAGTCCAGGAAACAACCCAGGAAACCTATTCCATGAGACAGGATGAGAGAAGACTTCTGCAAATTGATTTGAAATCGCAGATTGAGCAGAAATTCATTAGAGACTCAACAGCAGGAAAGAGTCTGCAAAGATGAGACAATCATCTAAATATGGAAAAATGTGTACTGCTTACTTCAGACTTCAAGGGAATGACAAGCTAGCCATTTTATCAATGCCCTTAGCGCAGTGGAGAGCCTACTAGGTAAAACAGAGAACTGATAATGTAAGCCAGGCACAACAAAATCTTAAAACGCCTGAAGTGCTTTCAATAGGAATGTAGAGATAGGTGTCCTTTAGATCCAGTTTTACAATGAAAGCTAGACTCTGGATTAAAAGCACAAAATTTCTAATTGATAACTTGAACTTGGGAATGCTTACATGGAAGTTTAGAACAGAAAGATCCAGTACTGATCTCCAGGATCATTCTGGTTTGGGAACTAAAAAAACAAAACCCTTGAATATTAACTTTTGTCTAGGAGATAGAAAGATACTGGTTCCATTACTCCCTGAGACAGCATATGTTGCAAAATGAGAGGAAACAGAACTGTTTTCCTGGGCAAAATGGAATCCCCTGGAAAGGAGGAAGACATTTCCATTGCCAACAGTACCACCAAGGACTGCATTTAGAACCTAAATGTCTGAGACTATTTGAAGCCAAAAAAGATCAAGTCTGAGGGACAAAATAAAAGACTGCTAGGGTAGGGGAAATGGGAAGCTGAACCAGTGGACAGAGACTGGACAGACTGCCTTTTTTTCCTAGGGTGTTTTCACTGTCTTTTTAGAGCTTCCTTTCCTTTAGTTTCCCCCCCCCCCCTTGATTACAGACCCCTTTCTTAAACTACCTGATGGGAAAGGGGGCAGAGGAACAAGACAAAAAAAGTTTTGTTTAAAAAGAGATAAAACAGAAAACCTGATTAGTTTTTCCCTTTTATCACACTTCTTAAACACTTCTCAGTTACGTAAAGGCCAAACAGTTTATCTAAGGAAGGATTTAAGTTCTCTGATTTTACTTCACTGGGGGGGGGGGGGGGTCAGGCAAGGGTCCTCAAAACAGCCATTCTGGAAGCAGAATCAGCAGCATTGTAAGCACAGTTTAGAATATGCTTATTGCTTAGTTACCTGAGAAACAGCTGTCACAGAAGCATTTATGACTTTTTTTGAAATACAGCAGAGGGAAGTTTAAGCAATAAGTTCTAGATATTCTCAAAAAGCAAAACAGTACAGTATTGTACACTTACCATAAATGTAGATGTTCGAGTGTATTCACTATTGCAGTCATGACATTTGGGTAATCTGCTGGCAGGTTGCCCTCAGTCGGCCTGAATTCCAAAGTCTTGGGTCCTGCGTCGGTTGATGTCTTCTCTTCCATGACGTCAGGGGCATAAAACATGCAGCCGACATTTTCTTTAGTTTTTCTTGCCCCCGATGTCAGGTGCCCCCAAAAAGGTAGCAATATTATATATATATATATATATATATATATATATATATATATATATATATATATATATATACACACACACACACACACACACACACACACATGCATCAATATAAACTTTACCTTCATCTACAAGCAAATACACCACATAGGTTGTAGAAGATAGAGAAGGAAAGATAAAATGACAGGGGGGTGGCAAGAGGGTAACCTGGACTGCAACAGTGAATACACTAACATCTACATTTATGGTAAGTGTACACAACTGTACTATGTTCTTCGTGTTTCACTGTTGCAGTCATTACATTTGGGTAGAATCCCAAAGCTATGGTTGGGAGGCTGCAGCTAAACAGCATTAGGTGCGGCTATAAGGCCCTGCAGCACTGCAGTGGCAAAGCCTGCCCTGGACTTAGAGTAGAGAGTCAAATGGTAATGCTTTGTAAAGGTGTTAACAGAACTCCAAGTAGCAGCCTCTAGAATGTCTTTGGTTGGTACGTCTCTGAGAAAGGCTGCCGAAGTAGCTGCAGCTCTGTTGGAATGAGACCTAATGCCCTTGGGCACAGGTTTACCATGGTGAGAGTAGCAGAAACGGATGCAGTGGCTTATACACTTAGAAATTGTCTGCTTTGAGACCGCCTTTCTTTCTGATCCTGCAGCATATGACACTAGTAATTGCTCAGTTTTTCTTAGAGCTTTTGTCCTGCTCAAGTAGAATCTTAGCTGTCTGTGTACGTCCAAGGAATGCAGAATTCTCTCCCCTTTGTTCTGTGGGTTTGGATAAAAAGTTGGCAGATGAATTGTTTGGTTAAGAGCCACACTGCAAACCATCTTAGGCATAAAAGTAGGATTTGTCCTCAGACACCCTGTCTGGGTAAAATATGATAAAAGGCTCTACAGCCATGAGGGCCTGTAGCTCTGAAACCCTTCTTGCTGAAGTAATTGCTAGTAGCAGAGCTGTCTTCCATGATAACAACTGTATATCAGCGGTAGCGGCTGGTTCAAATGGAGGCAGGGTGAGCTTTTCCAAAACATAAATGAGGTCCTATGCAAGTAATGGTCATCTTCCAGGAGGCCTTAGGTTTTTGGCTCCTCTAAGATACTGCTTTAGTAAGGGATGAGAAAAGATTAGTGGCTCTGTATTGTAATGAGCCGAAATGGCAGAGGCATGGATTTTGATTGATGAGAAAGATGGGCCTTTGTCAAGCATCTCAGTTAAGTATTGTAATACCTGAGGAATATGTGGTTCTGCTGCATCAGTTCCTTGTGCTCGATTCCAAGCACAAAATCTCTTCCATTTGTCAGTATAAGATTTTCTAATACTAGGCCTTCTGGCTTCCAAAATGACATCCATCACAGCTTTACTGAGAGGTGTCGTTGGTATGATTACATGATTAGCCATGCTGCCAGGCTCAGAGTCTGTAGTTGATTGTGCAGTATCTGACTGTTTTGCTGGGACAGTAGTTGTGGTCTTTGAGGCAGGGTCCAAGCTGGGTATCGAGACAAGTTCCTTAGGATTGGGTACCAGTATTGGCGGGGCCAGTCCGGGGCAATTAATATCATCTTTGGCTTCTCTTGTCTGACTTTTAGGAGGACCTTGGGTAGAAGAGGCAGTGGAGGAAAGGCGTAAACTGACAGGTTTTTCCAACTGAAAGATAGGGCATCCACTTTCCATGCTTGTCTGTGATAAGTCCTTGTGCAGAATCTTTTCAGTTGATAATTTTGAGGAGAGGCAAATAAATCTATGTCTGGGCTCCCCCATTTCTCTGTTATCATGCTGAAGACTTGTGGATTTAGTTTCCACTCGTGAGGATCCATAAGGTTTCTGCTTAAATCGTCTGCCTGTGTGTTCTGTTTTCCTGGCAGGAATTGAGCTTGAAGACTTATCTGGTAGGTCAAAGCTGTGTCCAAAAGTTCCATGGCTAATCTGCAAAGGGGGTATGAGTGTGTGCCCCCTTGCTTGTTTATGTACCACATGACTGTGCTGTTGTCAGTCTTTATCAGTAGTTGTCCTGGATGAAGTAAGTCCTTGAATGCTGTTAGGGCATTTTGAACAGCTAGCATCTCTTTTTGGTTATGTAGATGCATTTGATTTGGTGCCCGTATGCCCTGAATGCATCTTCCTGCCATGTGCCCCCCCCAGGCATAATCTGATGCGTCTGTTGTTAAGGTTTGGCTGGCAGGGGGTAGAGTGAAGGGCCATCCCATGTTTTGGTGACAGGCCTTTGCCCACCACAGAAACTCCTGTTGCAGGCAAGGGATGAGAGGAATCATCGTTTCCAGACTGTGTGAATGCGGACTCCATAAACTTTTTAGGTACCATTGAAGTTTCCTCATATGCAGTCTTGCATATGAATTAGTAGGATGCAGGATGCCATGAAGCCCAGAGCCTGCAGAATTTGTCTTGCAGTAAGTAAGTAGTCAGTTGCCTTTGTCTGGCGTGAGGTAAGCCATCTGGGCTGTTGTATGCAAGCTTGCACCCAGGAATGTTATCTTTTGAGAGGGTACCAGCTGTGATTTCTTTTCGTTTATTGTGTACCTTAGGCATGCTAGAAGCCTTTTCACAAACGCCAGGTGTCGTAGAAGTGTGTCCTTGTTCTCTGCTTGAATGAGACAGTTGTCCAAGTAAGGATATATTTGAATACTTTTTTGTCTGCAAAATGCAATTACTGCTGCCAAGCACTTTGTAAAGACACTGGGTGCAGTAGATAAGCCAAAGTGCAGTGCAGAGAATTGGTAATGCATTAAGCCAGCCTTGAATCTGAGGTATCTTCTGCACGACTGTCTTACTGGGACATGCAGGTATGCCTCTTTTAAGTCTTAAGTCACCAGCCAAGCATTCTTGCCCAGCATGGGCAGAAGCTGTTGCAAAGTGAGCATTTTGAATTTTGGAACGTCCAGGTATGTGTTAAAAATCGATAAATCCAGTATTGGGCGCTAGGCCTTGTCCTTTCTGGGTACCAAGTCGAGTAAAAACCTTGTCCTTTTTCCTGTTCTGGTACTATCTGAATGGCCCCCATATCCATGAGGGATGTAACCTGTTTCTGTGCCTCTGCCCATTTTTTTTTGGCAATTTTGAGCAAAAAGTGCAAATTTTCCCCCTATGGGTGCTGCCAAAAGATAAGTGCTTGGTGTAGGCAGATGGAAGTCATTGGGATTGCTTTCTGTAGGTTTGCGCTTTATCTCCTCCAGATTTGGATGTGGATGCACCCCATTGCTCTGACCTGTATGAGTCTTGAGCCTGGTACGTGGAACCCTTAGGGCATCTGGATTTGCCCCTTTGAGCTCTGTCTGACACAGGAAAGGACCAATTTTTTGTAGGCCAGTGTCTACTGAATCTAGGTGGCTGCATTTGTAAGAAATCTTTAACAGTTTGCAAAGACTTAGCTTAGTCTTCCATTTTCTTTAAAAAGTACAGTTTTGTACCTACCATAAATGTAGATGTTAGAGTGCTCATACAGCTGCAGTCATTACAGATGGGTTATCCTGCCGTCAGGCGGGTCCTCGGTCGGCCGAATTCCAAAGTCTAGGTCCGGCGTCAGTTGTCGTTGCTTCTTCCCTGATGTCAGTGCGGTAGGGGTATAAAAGAGGCAGCCGACACCATTTTCTTCAGTTTTTCTTGCCCCAGATGTCAGGTGCCCCCAGAAGGAAGGCAAACAATGTTATGCAAAGATGCAATGTTGATAAATGAAAAAACAGTAGTTGCAAGCAAATACACCATAAAAGAATACCCCAAAAAGGTTATATGAAAAGGTGTTTGTCATAAGGCCTGTCCTAAGAGGGGATGGAGGGAGGGAAACCTGGACTGCAGCTGTATGAGCACTCGAACATCTACATTTATGGTAGGTACAAAACTGTACTATGTTCATCGTGCATACAGCTGCAGTCATTACAGATGGGTAGAATCCCAAAGCTAAATAAGGGTGGTAGGCACTAAGTGGAACTAGGAGGGGCTAGTATGCCCTGCAGGACTGCTGTGGCAAAGCCCGCTCTAGATTTAGAGTATAGTGGGAGGTGATAGTGCTTGGAGAATGTGTGCACTGAACTCCAGGTGGCTGCTTCCAAAATGTCCTTGGTAGGGACCCCCCTGAGGAAGGCTGCAGAGGTAGCTGTGGCGCTGGTGGAGTGGGATCTGATGCATGCAGGCACAGTTTTTCCATGAAATGAGTAACAAAAGCGTATGCAATGGGCTATCCATTTTGAAATGGTCTGAATGGAAATAGCCTTTCCTTGAGCACCTGCAGCATAGGACACAAAGAGTTGCTCAGATTTCCTGAATGGCTTTGTCCTGTCCAAATAGTAACGAAGTTGTCTGTGAATGCCCAAGGAATGTAGCAGTCTTTCCCCTTTGTTTTGTGGATTAGGATAAAAGGTAGGTAAGTGTATAGTCTGATTCAAAGCTACACTGGATACTACTTTTGGCATAAAGGTAGGGTTGGTTCATAAGGAAACTCTGTCCTGATGGAAAATGATGAATGGTTGCACAGCCATGAGGGCCTGTAGCTCCGAAACCCTGCGTGCTGAGGTGATAGCCAGAAGAAAGGCTGTTTTCCATGACAAGTATTGTAGCTCTGTTGAAGAAGCTGGCTCGAAGGGAGGAAGGGTCAGCTTTTCCAATACGAAGTTGAGGTCCCAAGCAGGGACTGGTGGTTTCCTTGGGGGTTTTATATTCTTTGCCCCTCTGAGGAACTGTCTTAAGAGAGGATGAGAGAATAAAGGAGGATCTGTGTTGTACTGTGCAGAAATGGCTGAAGCATGGATCTTGATGGAGGAGAAGCAAAGTCCATTGTTTAACATCTCAGCTAGGTACTGTAAAATTTGAGGTATATTTATGACCCAAGGATTCTGTCCCTTTTCTTTATCCCAGGCACAAAATCGTTTCCATTTGGCGGAGTAGGCTTTTCTAGTAGAAGGTCTTCTGGCCTCCAAGATGACATCATGCACCTCCTTGGAGAGGAGAATCTGTTGGGAAATCAAGGAATTCTCCATGCAGCTAGATTTAGGGTTTTGAGATGGCTGTGAAGGGTCTGGTAGTTGTGCTGGGACAACAGAAGAGGGACTAGAGGTAGGGTCCATGGTGGGGAATGTGTCAGGCTCTTCAGGAGCGGATACCAGTGTTGTCTTGGCCAGTCTGGAGCAATGAGAATCATTTTCGGCCTCTCTGCTCTGGCTTTTAATAGAACTTTGGGCAGCAGAGGAAGAGGCGGGAAGGCATAGACTGTCAATGTTGCCCAATTGAAGGAAAGTGCGTCCACTTTCCAGGCCTGTGGATGATAGGTCCTTGAACAAAATGTTTTCAACTGGCAATTTATGTGGGTAGCACAGAGATCTATGTCTGGCTGTCCCCATGCCTGAGTTATCTTTGTGAAAACTTGAGGATGCAACTTCCATTCGCGAGGATCTTTCATATTTCTGCTTAGCTTGTCTGCCAGTGTGTTTTCCTTCCCTGGCAGGAATTGTGCCTGTAGTTGAATTTGCAATTCCAGTGCTGTGTTCCATAGGGCCATGGCTTGCCTACACAGGGGGTATGAATGAGTTCCCCTCTGTTTGTTTATGTACCACATCACTGTGGTGTTGTCTGTCCTTATCAATAGCTGGCCTGGATGCAGTAGGTCTTTGAAAGGCATAATAGCATTTTGCACGGCTAGCATTTCCTTTTGGTTGATGTGAAGGTGCTTCTCTTTTCGGGTCCATTTTCCCTGAATGCACTGATCTGTCGTGTGTGCTCCCCAGGCGTAGTCTGAGGAGTCTGTTGTGATGATTTGAGTTGCTTGAGGTACACAGAAAGGAAGACCTGTGTTTCTTTGGCAAGCTTGAGCCCACCACAAAAATTCCTTTTGAAGGCATGGAATGAGTGGTATAATTGCTTCCAAGCTGTGGCTGTGTTGAGACCATAAGGTTTTTAGGTACCATTGAAGTTTCCTCATATGCAGCTTTGCACATGGGATTAGTAGGATGCAAGATGCCATGAATCCCAGAGCCTGCAGGACTTTCCTTGCAGTTAGCCTGGTGAAAGTTGCCATTTTTCTGAAGTATTGAGACAGTTGCCCTTGTTTGTCTGGCGTGAGGTAGGCCATCTGGGTGGTTGTATTCAAGCTGGCACGCAGGAAAATTATTTGCTGAGAGGGTATTAGTTTTGATTTCTTTTTGTTGACTGTGTATCCCAGGAAGTTCAACAGTTTTATTACAAACGCCAGGTGCTGCAGTAGTATGTCCTTGCTGTCCACTTGGATCAGGCAGTCGTCCAGTTATGGGTAGATTTGTATCCCTTGTAGTCTGCAGAAGGCGATTACTGATGCCAGGCATTTCGTAAACACTCTGGGCGCAGTAAATAAGCCAAAGGGTAATGCAGAGAATTGGTAATGGGTTGAACCTGCAAGAAATCTGAGGTATCTTCTGCAATCTTGTCCGATAGGGACATGCAGGTATGCCTCCTTGAGGTCCAAAGTTACCAGCCAAGACTCCTTGCCCAGCATGGGAAGAAGCTGCTGTAATGTGAGCATCTTGAATTTTGGCACCTGTAGATATGTGTTTAGGATGGATAGGTCTAAGATAGGTCTCCAATCTTTGTATTTCCTTGGTACCAGGAATAGTCTGGAATAAAACCCTTGACCTTGTTCTTTTGCAGGTACCTCTTGGATTGCTTTCATGTCCATGAGAGCTGAAAGTTGTTTTTGTGCCTCTTCCCTTTGATTTTGTGGCAGGTTTGGCATGCCTCTCATTTTTGGAAGGGTGTGAAAGTGGAATCTGTAGCCTCCGTCTATAATGTCCAGAATCCATTTGTCTTTTGTAACAATATGCCAATTTTTTGAGAATAATGTCAGTTTTCCGCCCAAAGGTGCTGCCATTAAAGCTTTGCTTTGCAGGTGTAGGGGGAAGTCATTGTGTCCGTTTTCTAAAAGACTGTGATCTATCTTCTCCACCTCTTGGGGTTGGTGCTTGCCACTGTCTGGCTCTGAAAGATCCTTGAGGTTGCCCTCTACCCCTTAAGCGTCTGTATCTGCCCCTTTGAGGTCTGTCCGTGGCTGGAAAGGACCAATTTTTTGAAGGCCAGTTTCTGCTGAAACGTGGAGGTTGTACCTGCAGGAAATCTTTCACTGTTTGCATTGATTTCGCTTTTTCCTCCATTTTCTTTAGTACCTCCTCAGCTTTAACACCAAACAATACATCTTTTTGAAGAAGTGCATCTAATAATTTAGCTTTGACATGATCTGGTAATGTTTGCTCTTTGAGCCAAGCATGCCTACGTATAACAGACCCCGTAACAGCAGCTCTACATGAGGCCTCTAAAGCATCAAAACCACACTGCAAGGTATGTTAAAACACTTGCTCTGCACCATGCAACAAATCCTGCAACTCTTTTAAATCTGGTTGTTCTGGTTGTGTCATCTTGTTTTTCAGCTGAGATATCAAAAACTGTTGATACTTTAACGTATGGAACTGACAGTTTAATGCCCTCATGGTTAAAGTGGCCGAGGTGTTCACCTTTTTCCCCCACCTTTCTAAAGCTCTGGAATCTCTCTCTGAAGGCAATGGGTTTTTAGCAGTAGAGGCCTTAATTCCCTTGGGACCCTGTGAAATTGTTTCTGGGTCAGCAGTATGGCTTTTATACAGGAACTGGTGAGAATCAGGAAACCGGTAATACCTGTCTGGTTTAACAGGAGCTGGAGGCAAAGAATCTGGATTAAGGCTGGCTTCTGTGTACACATCATCCAATATATCTAAAACAGGAGGGATAGCCAGGGGCCTATGCTGGGGGAGCAGAAGAAATTCCCTGAGCCTTTTCTTGGAATCTGAGTAATCTTGGCATTCCTAGTGAAAGTGTTCCCTCAATGTATGCAGGGTTTCCCCAAAAGAGAAGTCCTCGGGGGGGGGGGGGAGAGACCGAGGGAATAGACTCCTCTGCATCAGAGTCTTTGAATGGAGAATAGGCATAATCCTGGTCCTCAGATAATGCTGAGGTAATAAGAAGCTTGATCTGAGGAAGGGTAGTCTTCCTCTAATCTGGGCCTTTTGTCAGAGGGGGGGGGGGGGTCAGAACCCCTGATAAGAGTAATCAAATCCTCAGCCATTTTAAGCATCTGCTTTTTAGGCATGATGCCTTGAGAGGGGGTCTGAGGAACCTGTTTTTTGGTTTTCATGGCTGCTTTAGATTTAGTGAAGGCTTTAATAGAGAAGAAGGAAGGCCTGAAGACCCCTTGAGAAATGGCAGGCCTGTCTAAATTCTGAGTTTCCCCGCCAGGAGTGGCGTCGGTATCTGTAGTAGGAATGGGGGCCGAAGAGCCTGCGACCTCGGGTACTGAAGACACCGGTAATGTAGTGTCATGGGTACTCGGGGGCTGCGTAGGCGCCTCGCGGAGAACCGGTAGTAGGCCTTAGTGTGGTTTCAGTAGATGGTGCGGACCTCGTATGTCGGTCCTTATCTTTGCGTTTTTTGCTCAAAACTGGAGTCGGAGTATCCGACAACATAATATAATTAAATTTTTTGCCAAAAAAGTGAAGGGCGAACTCCGCCCGACGCTTAATACTGCGCTTGTTGAATCTAGCACAAAAACGGCAGGCCGAGACGCCATGGTCTGGGCCTAAGCAAGGTATACAGAAAGAGTGGAAATCCTTATGCGGTATTTGCTTCCCACATGAAATGCAATTATTAACTTTTTCTGACATCGGTCTGAGGCAAGAAAAGTTTCCCCAACGGGGTACTTAGCTTTCAAGAAGACTTCGGCTGAAATACTTTCGTAAATCTCAGGAGCTGGCCGACCGGCACTTGCGAACTGCTTCTGCTTCGGGCACCGCACGGCAAAGATGGAAAAAATGGCATCGGCTGCCTCTTTTATACCCCTGCCGCACTGACGTCAGGGAAGAAGCGATGACAACCGACGCCGGACCTAGACTTTGGAATTCGGCCGACCGAGGACCCGCCTGACGGCAGGATAACCCATCTGTAATGACTGCAGCTGTATGCACGATGAACATCCTCTTCTGCCTTAATACCAGAGAATCATGCTGTAAAGGTGCATCTAGCAATTTAGCTTTAACATGATCAGGCAAATTCTGTTCCTTTAACCAGGCATGACTTCTAATCACAGATCCAGTAACTGCGGCCCTGCAGGACGCCTCTAAAGAATCAAAACCACATTGCAAAGTATGCTTTCCAACTTGTTCAGCTGCATGCAATAATTCCTGCAATTCCTTATTTTCTGCACATTCTGAAATCAACATCATTTTGTTTCAGCAATCCCATTACATGTTGTTGGTACTTAAGCATATGAAATTGACAGTTTAAGGCCCTGATTGCCAAAGTTGCTGATGTATAAACCTTTTTTCCCCATCTGCCCAGTGCCCTGGAATCTCTGTCGGAAGGGGCAGGGTATTTTTGCTGCTGAGGCCTTAACTTCCTTAAGACCCTGTGAAATAGTTTCAGGATCAACAGCAGGGTTTCTAAATAAAAATTTATGAAAGTCAGGAACCCTGTAATACCAGTCAGGCTTACTGGGAGCCGGAGGTAGAGAGTCAGGGGTCAGACTTGACTCCGAAAAAACATCATCCACAATGTCTAACACAGGGGGAATGGCTAAAGGTTTGTGCTGAGGGAGTAGGAGGAAATCGCTGAGCCTCTTTTTTGATTCTGAGAAGTCTTGACTCTCCCAGTGAAAATGCTCCCTCAAAGTATGCAAGGTTTCTCCAAATTAATAGCCCTCAGGAGGAGATGCAGATGGAATAGACTCCTCAGCATCAGAATCCTCATAGGGAGGTAAAGATAATTCCTGATCAGAAGAGGAATCAGAAGAAATAAAAACCTGATCTGAAGATTCAGTCAGTGTCTTGCCTAGGCCTCTTATCTGGAGGTGGATGGGTACCCCTGATCAAGGTAATAAGGTCTTCAGCCATTTTGATCATCTGTTTTGTAGGCATAGTGGCCTGTGCACATGGCTCAGGCGTCGTTTTTTAGTTTTAGAAGGTGTCTTTGCCTTTGGTTTTGCAGCTTTCGTCGGTTTGATGTAAAAATGTTGAGGTCTGAATACACCCTCAGAAGCCGGTGCCTGCTCAGTGGCTCTGGACCCATCTGAGGGACATACATCCGTCGGTCCAATACCTTGAGTATCTTGCGGCATGCCGGACTCCACGTGGGTGACAGTAGAAGCCTGCGACCCCGGAAGTAGCGGGTATCAGGGGCTGCAAAAGCACCTCACTGAGTACTGACGAACCGGCGACTGGCTTAGGAGAAGCTTCGTCGGTTTTGGATCTCAACTGCCTTTCTCTGTCCTTTTCTTTGCATTATGTATTTCGGTAGTCGGATTGCTATCCGACGACATCTCTGGGTAGTTAAATCTGTTTCCAAAATACTTAGATGCAAAAATATACCGACGCTTAATAGTGCGTTGGTTAAATCTAGCACAAAACCGACAGCCAGGCACGTTGTGATCAGGGCCTAGGCAAGGAATACAGTATAAATGGAAATCCTTATGAGGTATTTGCTTCCCACAAGTAATACAATTATTAACTTTTTCTGACATCGGTAAAAAGCAAGACAAAAGTTTCCCCAACGGGGTACTTAACTTTAGTGAAGACTTCGGTTCTAAAACTCAAACTCGAATATTTCAGTAGTCGGCCGACCGGCACTTGTGAAATGTTTCTGCTTCGGGCACTGCGCTGCAATAAAGACTGAAGAAAATGGTGTCGGCTGCATGTTTTGTACCCCTGACGTCATGGAAGAGAAGACAGCAACTGACGCATGACCCAAGACTTTGGAATTCAGGCCGACTGAGGGCAACCTGCCAGCAGATTACCCAAATGTAATGACTGCAACAGTGAAACACAAAGAACATCTTTACCATACAGGCTTGCCAATTTAAAACCCTGAAAGTTAAAGTACTATAAGAATATAATTTCTATTCCAATTTATCCACTGCTTCCTCTCTCTACCAGTGGGAATGAGATCAGAAGCAGTAACGTGCCAGACAAAGAGAGAGAGAGAGAGAGATGGCTGTTGGGTCTGCCTTAACAGTAGAAATTGGATACTTTTATGAATAGGGTACCTCATATAACCAGTCACACCAATTGGAAACCAAAGGCTGTCATGTCAGGTACACTAGCTGCAGGAAGAAAATATTCTCCAAGGCAAGCAAAACAGGAGGAATAGGTGTAGCTTTTGGCATTTCTAACTATTAAATCATAATACATTTTCGGTGTCACAGAGGCTTCATTATGCTCCTATTGAAAACCTAACTCATAAAAAAAATATCAGTGAAAGATTTCTACAGTAAGGACATCTGAAGTTGTGCTTTCTTCAGAATCAGAATGCTCCCATGGAGAAGAACCCTTTGAAGTACATCCCTCCAATGCAATGATGTTTTTGTGACTGAAAAGTTGTCAGAGTCTGAAGGAGAGCACAGTTGTGAAAGCTGGACTTCCCTTAACAGTAGATGCTCAAATTTCTCATTGCTGCTGTAGCCATTATGCTATATGGGTTGTGTCTTTCCCAAGACACAAAGACCGGTCAAGCTTCTAAAAGCTCTGCTCCCCCTACTTTTACTACTGACTGGCTAGCCCTGATCACAACGTGCCTGGCTGTCGGTTTTGTGCTAGATTTAACCAACGCACTATTAAGCGTCGGTATATTTTTGCATCTAAGTATTTTGGAAACAGATTTAACTACCCAGAGATGTCGTCGGATAGCAATCCGACTACCGAAATACATAACGCAAAGAAAAGGACAGAGAAAGGCAGTCGAGATCCAGCAGCAGTTGGACTAAAAATGTCTTCAGGACTTTCTTACCCATTGAGAAAGGAGGAGCCTAACAATCCTGAACCAAAACAATGAAACAAAGTAGAATCACAAAGGACCCTTACTTTACATCCCAAATGTAACTATATACCGCAGCAAAGAGTAATTTAGACATCTACTATTATGAGTAAGTGCAACTTTCACAACTGTATATGTTCCTCATTCCCACTGCTGCAGCAGCCTTTAGGCCATATGGGGCTGACTATCACAGGCTAACCAACCTCGGTGGAAGGAAACATACAGGACCAGAAGCCTTTGAAGAATGGCTCTAACAAAACTCGATTATCTGGACTTGGTTATGTTAAGTTTGCACCCGAGCTACCTATGCATGACCAGAGTAAGGGCTTTAGAACCTGAGGAAAAATCTGTTTGGTTCAGAGGGTGGGAAAGAAATCCCCTTAACGGTGTTCGCATCCAGTGACAACTGCATCCATCATGAGCCACCATGAGTCTGCCACAATCTGCTGCCAAAGAGGAATGCACAGAGCCAGTGTTGGGACAGATTTTGAGAGAGCGGGGAGAAGAATGCTGGTATAGTCATTCTGTAGTTGTAGGCTGGCTCTTCTTAGGAAAGATCCATCATTTCTTATGGTTCCCTTCATGACATCTCTTTTTACCTTCCTGTTTAGTTTGATAAGGCAGACTGTTTTGTTTCTCAGATGTGAAAGGATGAGGGAAATTTTTAAGGGGGGTGTGAAGAATCTTGGAAACACCCTGAAATAAATGCTCTCTCAGGAAATTGTTTGAGGACCTGAGTAGCAGATGGAGCAAATTAAACTTCCCTATCTAAAGTCTAATTTAAAATTTCTGACTGACTTTATGTATCCAGGCATACCTCATCAAAACAGTGGCAGAGATAGATGTCCTAGCCACACACACTGCACAATCATACACTCCTTAAAGCATGTTTAGATACTTAAAATGTTGGAAACAATAGAAATGAGACAGGCACTACCTTTGAGTGGATGACAGAGCTAGAAAGTACAGTGTACACTTACCATAAATGTGTTTATTGTCATAAACAAGGGCATAGGCAATCTCCAAGCACTTGTCTCCATTCAGTTCGGATTTGTCAAGGGCAGATCTTGCCTTCTGAACCTGGATGACTTCTTTGAGACCGTCACCAAGGCCCTGGATGAGGGAGTGTCAGTACATACTGCTTAACTGGACTTGGCCAAGGCCTTTGACACAATCTCCCACTCAGGCATCACTGAAAAGCTAACAACTTGGCGTAAAACCCTATCTCATTCTGGTGTGTGGCTAACTGGCTCACTGATAGAACCCTCAAAGTCAAAATAGGCACCTCCACCTCTGACAGCAAACCCGTCACTAGTGGAGTTCCCCAGGGATCTGCGCTGGGACCCCTACTGTTTGACATCTACTTCTCAGAGGTCCAGGCAAAGATAAAAGGCCTGTGACTGACCAAGTCTGCGGACGACTAAGTTGGGTGCGGTCACTGACTCCCCAGATGATGTTAACATACTGCAAGAGGGTCTCACAGCAACTAATGACTGGTGCCAAAGTCATGGCATCAAGCTAAATGCAAGAAAATGTATCACACCTTTCGGCAAAAACACAACCCCTATTGATTACTACATCAATGGCAACCCCCTAAGCATACATGTGGTGAGAGACCCAGGCACTCAGGTTGATAACCTCACATTCGACCATCATGTTAGTGGCAGTGGTCAGAAAAAAACTTTTACTTGGTTCATCTCATAACTAAAATGATTGCATTCAGAAAAAAGGAGATTATTACCTCTGTATACTCTTCCCTCATTGGACCAATAATTGAGTATATCGCCTGTTTGGCATGTACCTCTCCAAACATCTTCAACTGAAAAGGGCACTGAACTACCTCACAAAAAGAATCCATGGCCTCCAAAACCTCTCCTATGTAGACAGGCTGAAATCACTATCACTCTACTCGATATTCTACAGATTTCTCTGGGGTGATCGGTCTCTCGCTTACAAGGCAATCTCGGACCCTGCCCTACTAGCGATGCTCCATATCCGTTAGTCTAACTCCTCACATGCTACCCGCACAAAAGGCCGGAATCTAATGTGACATCAACAAAACCTGCTGGAGAGACAGGTTCGTCTTCCAGAGGCTGCCCCATCTCTGGAATAGACTTCCCATACACGTCAAACAATGCACTTCGCTGACCTTCAATCGCAACCTTGAGTGGATGGGAAATCAAAAATTTGTCCCAGGGGTTCCACCTGTTTTCCTCAATGACAGGGGTGACAGGTGCTTTTGGGAATAAACTCTTGGCTAGGCTTGTAAGGGCCCCAGGGCCATTAGCCTAGTAACCTCATACGATCCTATGTACATTCTGGAATGTATTCATTGTTGCAGTCCTAAATGGTTGGATTTCCTGCCATGGAAGCCTTTGGCCGGCCCAACTACCAGAGAATCTACCCCTCCTCCAGGAGCCATCAGGCACTCAGACTGATATCAGAGCATCAGAGTATAAAAGGAGTCAGCCGGCGCTATAACTTCAGTACTTTCTTGCCCCCACCAACAAGGAGCCCCTAGCTGGTTCCTAAGGACAAAGCTTTAGCCCAGGATACTCCAAAGTGTAACCTTGAGCATAATCTGAACACAGGTTGGGTAAAAACCTGGATCTACAGGAGAAAATGTCCACCCCATCCTTTAGGGAAAGGGGAAGGAGGGAGGGAAAATACTCCAGCAATGAATACACTCAAACATCTACATTTATGATGTGTACACAACTGTACTATGTTCTTTGTGTTTCACTGTTACAATCCTAACTGATGGGATGACTCCCAAAACCAATGAGAGTGGCTGGAAAATTTTACTGAGAATATAGGATACCCTGCAAGATCTCAGTGGCAAACACAGCTCTAGACTTGGAAAAGGTTGGAACGTGACAGTGTTTGGTGAACGTATGCACAGAGGACCAAGTAGCTGCTTCTAAAATGTCCCTAGTGGTTGCCCCTTTAAGAAACGCAGTAAGCAAAGCGGCAGCCCTAGTGGAGTGCGACCTAAGAGAGTCAAGCTGATTTTTTTCAACAGTGGGTGTAGCAAAACAAAATGCAGTGGGGCATCAATCTTGAACCAGAAACTGGTCTCCCATCAGAGCTACAGACAAAGGCCACAAAAATCTGGTCAAATTTTGATATTTTTATTCCGTTCATGTAGTGACACAGTTGTCTATGCATTTCCAGTGACTGCAGGATTCTTAACCCCTCATTTTGAGGATTAGGAAAGAAGATAGGTAGGTGGATGGTGTGGCTCAAAGACCTCTCTGTAGCCAATTTAAGAATAAAGGAAGGGTTGGTCCTGAGAGAGACTGTCATGGTGAAGAATGGTTGGTCCTGAAAGAGACTGACATGGTGAAAAGCGATGGAAGGTTTTACACACAAGGGGCATGAAACTCTGAATCATTTCTGGCCAAAGGAATATCTAGCAAAAAATCTGTCTACCAGGGCAAGAACTTGGGAGTCTAGAGAGGCAGCTGGCTCGAAAGGGGAGAGGATAAGCTTCTCCAAATTGAGGAGGAACAGGGGGCTTTATAAGGGGGGGGGGGGGTTAATGCGAGTAGAGAATAGTTGTGTTCGAAAAAGTACAGTTTTGTACCTACCATAAATGTAGATGTCCGAGAGGAATGCATCTGCAGTCTTTACAAATGGGTTGTCCTGTCATCAGGCAGCCCTTCGGTCGCCGGATTCCAAAGTCTGGGTCTGGCTTCGGCTGGTGTCGTACTTCACCCGACGTCATTGCGGCAGTCATTCGGGTATAAAGGCATCAGCCAACGCCATTTTCCTCAGTGTTTCTTGCCCCAGATGCCAGGTGCCCTCTTGGATGGCTAAATTTGGATAAATGCCAAAGTTTCCAAATAGTAGAGAGCAAACACACAAAATAAGCATGTATGTACATATATACAAACAAATACACCATAATAGATCCCCCCCAAGCTAGCTGAAGATTGGTAAGTACCCTAGGAGTACCTCAGAGGGGAAGGAGGGTGGGTAATCCTGACTGCAGATGCATTCCTCTCGGACATCTACATTTATGGTAGGTACAAAACTGTACTATGTCCTTCAAGGATGCATCTGCAGTCTTTACAAATGGGTAGAATACCATAGCTAAACTAGGGGAGGAGGAAATGAGAATAGATTATGGTGTAGTCAGGATCCCTTGCAAAACAGCAGTGGCAAAACCAGCACGGGATCTAGAGTATAGAGGTAAGTTATAATGCTTGGCAAATGTATGCACGGAGGTCCAAGTAGCAGCCTCTATAATGTCCTTGATAGCCACTCCTCGTAAGAAGGCTGTGGTAGTGGCTGTAGCCCTTGTGGAGTGAGGCCTGATGTTCTCTGGAGTTTTCTTTCCATGGTAGGAGTAACAAAATCTAATGCAATTTCCTATCCATTTGGAGATTGTCTGTTTAGAAATTGGTTTTCCTTCCTTTCCTGTTGCATATGCTACCAGAAGCTGGTCAGTTTTTCTATTGTTTTTGTCCTGTCCGTGTAGTAGCGTAATTGTTTGTGTACATCCATGGTATGTAAGAGCTTTTCTCCCCTGTTCTGTGGATTGGGGAAGAATGTAGGAAGGTGGATAGCCTGATTTAAAGAGACTCTGGATACCACCTTAGGCATAAATGTAGGATTTGTTCTCATGGACACTCTATCTTGATGGAAGATCAGGAAGGGTTGTACTGCCATTAATGCCTGTAGTTCAGAGACCCTTCTTGCTGAAGTTATTGCCAGCAGGAAAGCAGTCTTCCAGGATAAGTATTGCAATTCTGCTGTAGCTGCTGGTTTGAAAGGAGGTAGAGTCAGTTTTTCTAGCACAAAGTTCAAGTCCCATGCTGGCAATGGAGGTTTCCTGGGAGGTTTTACATTTTTAATTCCTCTCAGAAACTGTCTGAGCAGAGGATCTTGAGAAGACAGGAGGATCCAAGCTGTATTCTGCTGAAATAGCGGATGCATGTATCTTGATGGAGGAATAGGACAGGCCTGTATGGAAGAGCTCCGCCAAGTACTCCAGGATGTTGGCTATGTTCACCAGTGTCACATCTTGCCCCTTTGCAGTACTCCAGATGAGATATCTTTTCCATTTTGCTGCATAATTCTTTCTTGTTGAAGGTCTACGAGCCTCCAGGATTATGTCTTTAACCCTTTGGGATAAATTTGGGTTAATTGCTGTTATGTAATGTTCCAGGCAGTTAGCTGCAGAGTTTCTAGGTTTGGATGCAGGATGTTGTAGTTGTTCTGTGTCAGCAGTAATGGGATCAGGGGCAGTGTCCATATTTGTTCCCGGGACATGCTCCTCAGCAGTGGATACCAATGTTGTCTTGGCCAGTCTGGGGCTATCAGAATGATCCTCGGACGTTCCTCTTTGATCTTGAGAAGCACCTTGTGCATCAAAGGAAGTGGTGGGAATCGTATGCTGTCAGGCTTTTCCAACTGAAGGATAGGAGTCCACCTTCCAAGCAAGTGGGTGGTAAGTCCTTGTGCAGAATTTCTTCAACTGGTGATTGAATGGGGATGCAAACAAGTCTATTTGTGGTAATCCCCATTCTCTTGTGATGGTTTTGAAGATGTCCGGATGCAGCATCCATTCGTGGGCATCTGTTGTAGTTCTGCTTAATATGTCTGCTAGAATGTTTCCCTTCCCTGGTACATAAATTGCCTGTAACTGAATGTTGTAGCTCAGAGCCACATCCCATAGGTCCAGTGCCAGCCGGCATAGAGGGTATGAGTGTGTGCCTCCCTGTTTGTTGATGTACCACATAACTGTGGTGTTGTCTGTCCTTATCATCAACTGGCCTTCTTGGAGAAAAGGTCTGAATGCCTGGATTGCCAATTTTACTGCCATCATTTCTTTTAGATTTATGTGCAGATGCAGCTGGTCTTGAGTCCATAGGCCTTGAATGCACTTGCCCATCATGTGTGCCCCGCAACCGAGGTCTGAGGCATCTGTCGTAATGGTTTGTCTTGGTTGACTTTTGCAGAAGGGCAATCCTGTGTTTGATTGACAGGCCTGAGCCCACCATAAGAACTCTTGCTTCAGGCATGGGATCATTGGAATTTTGGTTTCTAGGCTGTGCTTGTGCTGAGACCACAAATTCTTTAGGTACCACTGTAGCTTTCTCATATGCAGCCTGGCATGAGGGACCAGTATTATGCAGGATGCCATGAAGCCTAGAGCTTGTAGCACTTTTCTTGCAGTTAGATGGCTCTGCTTTGTTAATGCCAAGAAGTAGAGAGGAAGTTGCTCTTTCTTTTCTGCAGTTAGAAATGCCATTTGTTTTGATGTGTCCAGTTCTGCACCCAGAAAGGTTATTCTTTGGGATGGAATCAGCCTTGACTTTTTTGTATTGACTGTATATCCCAGGGCTTGCAGCAGGTAGATGACTCTTTGTAAGTCTTCTGTTTGTTTTTGTTGTCCGTTTTATCAGGCAGTCGTCCAGGTAGGGATAGATTTGAATTCCCTGAAGTCTGCAATGAGCGATTACTGATGCCAGGCATTTCGTGAACACTCTGGGCGCAGTAGATAAGCCAAAGGGCAATGCTGAGAATTGATAATGCTCTGATCCTGCAAGAAATCTGAGGTATCTTCTGCAAATTGGTCTTATGGGGACGTGCAGGTATGCCTCCTTGAGATCTAGAGTTACCAGCCAAGACTCCTTGCCCAGCATGGGAAGAAGCTGCTGTAGGGTCAGCATTTTGAATTTTGGAACAATGAGGAATGTGTTTAAAGCGGACAGGTCTAGAATAGGCCTCCATTTGTTTTCTTTTCTTGGTACCAGGAAGAGCCTTGAGTAAAATCCCTTCCCTTGCTCCATAGATGGTACCTTTTCCACAGCTCTCATTCTTTAATAATTGAGCTATTTGTTTTAGAGCTTCTGCCCTTTGAGAAGGTGGTAGGTTTGGCATTCCTCTCTTTCCTGGTAGTGTATGGAAATGGAACCTGTAACCTTTGTCTATAGTTTGCAAAATCCATTTTTCTCTTGTAATGCAGTGCCAGTTTCTTGAAAATAATGTTAGCTTTCCGCCTAAGGGAGCTTCTAGTTGTTCCCTGGTAGGCGGTGCCACCGCAAAGTCACTGTGATTGAGTTGCTGTAGTGGTGGTGGCTGTATCCGTGCCTCGTTGGTTGTTACCCTGCCACTGGCGACCCCTGTAGGCACCCCTGGATTGGTTTCTGCCTCTAGAGCGCCTATTCCTGCCTCTTTGTGCCTTAGAGGAGTCCGGAAAGGACCAAATCTTGGAGGTCCAGTTCCTGCTAAACCTTGGAGGTTGAACTTGTAAGAAATCTTTCACTGTTTGCACAGATTTTGCTTTCTCTTCCATCTTTTTTAGTACCTGCTGTGCGGGGGCACCAAATAAATTGACCTTGTCCATAGGTGCAGCCAAAAGCTTAGATTTGACATGGTCTGGTAATGCCTGTTCTTTCAACCATGCATGCCTCCTGATAACTGTGCCAGTCATGGCTGATCTAAAGGAAGCCTCCAGTGCATCATAGCCACATTTTAAAGAATGGTTACTAACCTGCTGTATGTTATGTAACATTTCTTGAACATAATTTTTATCTAAAGATTCTTCAGAGGACAGCTTTTTAGTCAACTGGTCAAGCATAAACTCTTGATATTGAATCATATGAAATTGGCAGTTCAAAGCTCTAGCTGACAAAGTAGCAGAGGTGTAAACTTTTTTACCCCATCTCTCTAAGGACCTGGATTCCCTTTCAGAGGGAGGGGGTTTTTAGAAGAAGTAGCTGCTACAGCTTTAGGGCCCTGGGAGATCGTCTCTGGATCTGCAAAAGGAGCCTTATATAAGTGGTGATGAGTGTCCAGGACCCTGTAGTACCTATCGGGCTTAGCAGGAGCGGAGGTAAAGTATCAGGAGCAGTGCAAGCATCATTAAATGCATCATCAACAACAGATAGAACTGGAGGTATAGCTAAAGGCCTATGCTGTGGCAAATGTAGAAAGGTCCTAAGCCTTTTCTAGAGTCTGAGAAATCTTGGCCCTGCCACTGAAATTGTTCCCTCATAGCATGCAAGGTTTCCCCAAAGGAAAATTCCTCAGGAGGAGAGGCTGAAGGGATGGACTCCTCAGCATCAGAGTCTTCGTAAGGAGAATAAGAAGCCTCAGGAGGGTCTGTATGTTCTGAGTCATCAGAGGCATCATCTGTGGATACTGGCTCAGGGGGCTCTGCTCTAGGCCTCTTTTCTGGAGGAGGGAGAGAGGCCCTGTCTGGATGAGGCTGGGCTCCACGAATTAAAGAGATGAGATCCTCTGCCAAAGAAAGCATATGGGAGCTGGTGCTGGGCCTGTGAGAGGGGGGCTTGGCAGGCACAGGTTTGATGCTTTGGCTGCTTTAGCCCTGGCAAAGACCTTAATAGACATAGCTGGAGGAGGCCTAGCAGCTCCATGTGCAGGGGTAGAAATATCTAGGGGAATGGTGTCTGATAAATCCTGTGAAATCGCAACAAGAGGTTGGATTTCAGAAGCCGTTTCTACCAGGTTAGAAGAGGCCTCGGTAGAAGGCAAGTTATCGGCTGAAGAAAGAACCGCTTGCTTGGTTTCGGCCGAAACCGAGACACTCGTGGTTTGCTTAACCGCGGTTTCGGCCGAAACCGCGGACCGCGAGTGTCGGTCCTTTTCTTCGTTTTGGTTATTTGCGTAGTCAGAGGATCCGGCGGCATAATGTAGGCAAAATCGGGCGAAAATCTGTTCAGCAAAGTCCGGCGGCGTCTAAGCGTCCACGGTTAAAGAAGCACAGGCTAGACAAGCTGCTACGTCGTGGTCTGGGCCTAAACAATGTATGCAATAGGAGTGGAAATCTTTATGAGGTATTTGTTTCCCACAAGATAAACAGTTATTAACTTTCTCTGACATCGGCTGAGGCAAGAAAGAGTCCCCAACGGCGTACTTAGCTTTATAGAAGTCTTCGAAGTAGTATTCGGTAGTAGTAATCTCTGGATCTGACCGACTGCCACTTGCGCACACCTTCTGCTTGAGGCCACGCGGCAAGAAAGACGGAGGAAAATGGCGTCGGCTGATGCCTTTATACCCGAATGACTGCCGCAATGACGTCGGGTGAAGTGCTACACCAGCCGAAGCCAGACCCAGACTTTGGAATCCGGCCGACCGAAGGGCTGCCTGACGACAGGACAACCCATTTGTAAAGACTGCAGATGCATCCTTGAAGGACATCTTACCATAACCTTAGATGTCCTCTTCTTCCATGTTGCAGTATTCATAACAGTAGGGAGGTTGCTGCCTGCAGTGCCGACATCCAGCCAGTAAACCAAAGTCTTGCTTCAGGAGGGTACATTGTCAGGTCCTGCACCAGGGCCATAAAGCGACGTAGGGTATAAAAGTGACGTCTGCATCTACCCTCTTCAGAATGGACTGCCGTATACAGTAGTACTCCTGGAGGTTTAAGGAGGGTCAAGGATGGAGACCCTAGAGACTCGCATGTGGACTAGAATAAGGGTACTTGTTAGGCTGTGATTAGTGCAGAAGTCAAAAGGAAGGCAAGATGATGATGTGGCTCATAGGCAAGTAAGGTATAATAGGCAGGTGAGCAAGAGGGGGCAGGAAGGGAGGAAAGTACAGTTTTGTACCTACCATAAATGTAGATGTTCGAGTGCTTATACAGCTGCAGTCATAACAGATGGGTTTGCCTGCCGTCAGGCAGGTCCTCGGTCGGCCGAATTCCAAAGTCTAGGTCCGGCGTCGGTTGTCGTCACTTCTTCCCTGACATCAGTGTGGCAGGGGTATAAAAGAACCAGCCGACGCCATTTTCTTCAGTTTTTCTTGCCCCAGATGTTGGGTGCCCCCAGAAGGAAGGCAAAACATAAACTAATGAAATAATGCAATGTAATATAATCACAAAACAGTAGTTTGCAAGCAAATACACCATAAAAGAATACCCCAATCAGGTTGTATGAGGAGGTGTTTGTCATAAGGCCTGTCCCAAGAGGGATAGAGGGAGGGAAACCTGGACTGCAGCTGTATAAGCACTCGAACATCTACATATATGGTAGGTACAAAACTGTACTATGTTCATCGTGCATACAGCTGCAGTCATAACAGATGGGTAGAATCCCAAAGCTAAAAAGGGGTGGCAGGCACTAAGTGGAACTAGGAGGAGCAAGGATGCCCTGCAAGACTGCTGTGGCAAAGCCCGCTCTAGATTTAGAGTATAGTGGAAGGTGATAGTGCTTGGAGAAAGTGTGCCCAGAACTCCAAGTGGCTGCTTCCAAAATATCCTTGGTAGGAACCCCCCTGAGGAAGGCTGCAGAGGTAGCTGTGGCCCTTGTGGAGTGAGATCTGATGCTTGTAGGTACAGTTTTTCCATGAAATGAGTAACAAAAGCGTATGCAGTGGGCTATCCATTTTGAGATTGTCTGTTTGGAAATAGCCTTTCCTTGAGCACCTGTAGAATAGGACACAAAGAGTTGCTCTGATTTTCTGAATGGCTTTGTCCTGTCCAAATAATAACGAAGTTGTCTGTGAATGTCCAAGGAATGTAGTAGTCTTTCCCCTTTGTTTTGGGGGTTAGGATAAAAGGTAGGTAAGTGGGTAGTCTGATTCAAGGCTACACTGGATACTACCTTTGGCATAAAGGAAGGGTTGGTTCGTAAGGAAACTCTGTCCTGATGGAAAATGATGAAAGGTTGCACAGCCATGAGGGCTTGTAGTTCCGAAACCCTGCGTGCTGAGGTGATAGCCAGAAGGAAGGCTGTTTTCCATGACAAATATTGCAGTTCTGTTGAAGCAGCTGGCTCAAATGGAGGCAGGGTCAGTTTTTCTAAAATGAAGTTGAGGTCCCAAGCAGGTACTGGTGGCTTCCTTGGGGGTTTTATATTCTTAGCCCCTCTGAGGAACTGTCTTAAGAGAGGATGAGAGAATAAAGGAGGATCAGTGTTGAATTGTGCAGAAATGGCTGAGGCATGGATCTTGATGGAGGAGAAGGAAAGTCCACTGTTTAACATCTCAGCTAGGTACTGTAATATTTGAGGCAAATTTAGTACCCAAGGATTCTGGCCCTTTTTCTGATTCCAGGTACAAAACCGCTTCCATTTGGCAGAGTAGGCTTTTCTAGTAGAAGGTCTTCTGGCCTCCAAGATGACATCCTGCACCTCCTTGGAGAGGAGGGTCTGTTGGGAAATCAAGGAATCCTCCATGCGGCTAGATTGAGGGTTTTCAGCTGACTGTGAAGAGTTTTGAAGTTGTGCTGGGTCAACAGAAGAGGCACTAGAGGCAGGATCCATGGTGGAGAATGCGTCAGGCTCCTCAGGAGTGGATACCAGTGTTGTCTTGGCCAGTCTGGAGCAATGAGAATCATCTTTGGCTCTCTGCTCTGGCTTTTAATAGAACTTTGGGCAGCAGAGGAAGAGGTGGAAAGGCATAAACTGTCAATGTTGTCCAATTGAAAGAAAGTGCGTCCACTTTCCAGGCCTGTGGATGATAGGTCCTTGAGCAAAGTTTTTTCAGTTGGTAATTTTTGTGGGTAGCAAAGAGATCTATGTCTGGCCGTCCCCATGCCTGAATTATCTTTGCAAAGACTTGAGGATGCAACTTCCATTCGTGTGGATCTGTCATATTTCTGCTTAGGTTGTCTGCCAGCATGTTTTCCTTCCCTGGCAGGAATTGTGCTTGAAGTTGGATTTGCAATTCCAGAGCCGTGTTCCAAAGGGACATGGCTAGTCTGCACAGGGGGTATGAATGAGTTCCTCCCTGTTTAAGTACCACATCACTGTGGTGTTGTCTGTCCTTATCAATAGCTGGCCTGGATGCAATAAGTCTTTGAAGGCCATAATAGCATTTTGTACTGCTAGCATTTCCTTTTGATTGATGTGTAGGTGCTTTTCTTTTTGGGACCATTTGCCCTGAATGCACTGATCTGTCATGTGCGCCCCCCAGGTGTAGTCCGAGGCGTCTGTTGTGATGATTTAATTTGCTTGAGGCAAGCAGAAGGGGAGACCTATGTTTCTTTGGCATGCTTGAGCCCACCACAGAAATTCCTTTTGAAGACATGGAATGAGTGGTATAATTGTTTCCAAACTGTGACTGTGTTGAGACCATAAGTTTTTTAGGTACCATTGAAGTTTCCTCATATGCAGCTTTGCACATGGGATCAGCAGGATGCAAGATGCCATGAATCCCAGAGCCATCAGAACTTTCCTTGCAGTCAGCCTGGTGAAGGTTGCCATTTTTCTGAAGTATTGAGATAGTTGCCCTTGCTTCTCTGGCGTGAGGTAGGCCATCTGGGTGTTTGTATTCAAGCTGGCACCCAGGAAAATTATTGCTTGAGAGGGTATTAGTTTTGATTTCTTTTTGTTGACCGTGTATCCCAGAAAGCTCAACAACTTTATTACAAACGCCAGGTGTTTCAGAAGTATGTGCTTGCTGTCCGCTTGGATCAGGCAGTCGTCCAGATATGGGTATATTTGTATCCCTTGAAGTTTGCAGAAGGCAATTACTGATGCCAGGCATTTCGCAAACACTCTGGGCGCAGTAGATAAGCCAAAGGGCAATGCAGAGAATTGATAATGGGTTGAACTTGCAAGAAATCTGAGGTATCTTCTGCAATCTTGTCTGATAGGGACATGCAGGTATGCCTCCTTGAGGTCCAATGTTACCAGCCAAGACTCCTTGCCCAGCATGGGAAGTAGCTGCTGTAATGTGAGCATTTTGAATTTTGGTACGAGTAAATATGTGTTTAGGATGGATAGGTCCAAAATAGGTCTCCAATCTTTGTCCTTCCTTGGTACCAGGAATAGTCTGGAATAAAAACCTTGACCCTGTTCTTTTGCAGGTACCTCTTGAATAGCTTTCATGTCCATGAGAGCTGAAATTTGTTTCTGTGCCTCTGCCCTTTGATTTTGTGGCAGGTTTGGCATGCCTCTCATTTTTGGAAGGGTGTGAAAGTGGAATCTGTAGCCTCTGTCTATAATGTCCAGGATCCATTTGTCTTTTGTGACAATATGCCAATTTTTTCGAAAATAATGCCAGTTTTCCACCTAAAGGTGCTGCCATTAAAGCTTTGCTTGGCATGCAAAGGGGAAGTCATTGTGTCTGCTTTCTGAATGGCTGTGATCTATCCTCTCCACCTCTTGGTGTAGGTGCTTGCCATTGTCTGGCTCTAAATGATCCTTGAGATTGCCCTCTATCCCTCGGCCTGTATCTACCTCTTTGAGGTCTGTCCGTGGCTGGAAAGGACCAATTTTTGAAGGCCAGTTTCTGCTGAAGCGTGGAGGTTGTACCTGTAGGAAATCTTTCACTGTTTGCATTGATCTTGCCTTTTCCTCCATTTTCTTTAATACCTCCTCAGCTTTAACACCAAACAATACATCTTTTTGAAGAGGTGCATCTAGTAATTTAGCTTTGACATGATCTGGTAAGGTTTGCTCTTTGAGCCAAGCATGTCTACGTATGACAGACCCTGTAACAGCAGCTCTACATGAGGCCTCTAAAGCATCAAAACCACATTGCAAGGTATGTTTACCCACTTGCTCTGCACTATGCAACAAATCCTGCAACTCCTTCAAGTCTGGTTGTTCAGGTTGTGTCATTTTGCTTTCCAACTGAGATAACAAAAACTGTTGATACTTTAACATATGGAACTGACAGTTTAATGCCCTCATGGTTAAAGTGGCCGAGGTGTATACCTTCCCCCACCCCCACCTTTCTAAACTCTGGAATCTCTCTCTGAAGGTAATGGGTTTTTGGCAGTAGAGGCCTTAATTCCCTTGGGACCCTGTGAAATAGTTTCTGGGTCAACAGCATGGCTTTTGTATAGGAATTAGTGTGAATCAGGAACCCGGTAATACCTGTCAGGTTTAACAGGAGCTGGAGGTAAAGAATCTGGGTTAAGGCTGGCCTCTGTGTACACATCATCTAATATGTCCAAGACAGGAGGGATAGCCAGAGGCCTGTGCTGAGGAAGCAAGAGAAAATCCCTGAGCCTTTTCTTGGAATCTGAGTAATCTTGGCCTTCCCAATTAAAGTGTTCCCTCAAGGTATGTAAGGTTTCCCCAAAAGAATAGTCCTCGGGGGGGGGGGGCAGAGGGAATGGACTCCTCAGCATCAGAATCTTCAAAAGGGGAATATGAATATTCCCGCTCCTCAGAATGTTCTGAGGTAATAGAGGCTTGGTCTGAGGAAGGGTAGTCTTCCTCCAATCTAGGCCTTTTGTCCGAGGGGGGTTGAGAACCCCTGATAAGAGTAATCAAATCCTCAGCCATTTTGAGCATCTGTTTTTTAGGCATGGGGCCTTGAGAGGGGCTCTGTGGAGCTTGTCTTTTAGTTTTCATGGCTGCTTTAGATTTTGTGAAAGCCTTAATGGAAAAAGAGGAAGGCCTGAAGACACCTTGAGAGGTGGCAGGCCTGTCTAAACTCTGAGTTTCCCCGCCAAGAGTGGCGTAGGTATCTGTAGTCGGAGTGGGGGCCGAGGAGCCTGCGACCTCGGGCACAGAAGACATTGCTAAAGAAGCGTCATCGGTACTCAGGGGCTGCGTAGGCGCCTCGCTGAGAACCGGAGCACCTGTAGGCGACTTAAGCGTGGTGTAGGTGGAAGTTGCGGACCTCGTATGTCGGTCCTTATCTTTACGTCTTTTACCCAAAACTGGAGTCGGAGTATCCGACGACATAATGTAATTAAATTTACCAAAATAGTGTTGGGCGAACTCCGCCTGACGCTTAATAGTGCATTTGTTGAATCTAGCACAAAAACGACAGGCCGAGACGTCGTGGTCTGGGCCTAAACAAGGAATGCAGAAGGAATGGAAATCCTTATGCGGTATTTGCTTCCCACATGAAATGCAATTATTAACTTTGTCTGACATCGGTCAGAAACAAGAAAAGTTTCCCCAACGGGGTACTTAGCTTTCAAGAAGACTTCGGCTGAAAAATTTTCGTAAAACTCAGGAGCTGGCCGACCGGCACTTGCGAACTGCTTCTGCTTCGGGCACTGCGCGGCAAGAAAGACTGAAGAAAATGGCGTCGGCTGGTTGTTTTATACCCCTGCCGCACTGACATCAGGGAAGAAGCGACGACAACTGACGCCGGACCTAGACTTTGGAATTCGGCCGACCGAGGACCCGTCTGACGGCAGGAAAACTCATCTGTTATGACTGCAGCTGTATGCGCGATGAACATCTGAACACTGCAACGTGGAAGAGAAGGACATCTAAGGCTATGGTAAGTTCTTACACAACTATTCCATGTCCTTCTATTCACATGTTGCAATAGTCATAACAGTAGGGAAAGTGCCAAAGCTTTAGGTAAGAACCTGGGTGAAGGATCGAGGTCCTTGGTCAATGAGACCCTGAAGAATGGACCTGGTGAACACAGTTCCAGCCCTAGAGGCTAGGTCCAGCTTGTAATGTTTGGTAAAAGTGTGCACTGATGCCCAAGTGGTAGTTTCGAGAACTGAGGCATAGTCAACCTCTTGAAAAAGGCAGCTGAGGAAGCAGCTGCCCTGGTAGAGTGTGATTTGACATGGCCCTGTAAGGTTTTACCATGAGTGGAATACTCCATTCCAATGGATTTTGAGATCCATAAGAAATGGTTTGCTTGGTGACTGCCTTCCCTAGAGCCCTAGGATAGAAGGAAATGAAAAGCTGATCAGATTTTCCAATAGGTTTTGTCTTGTCTAAGTAATACCTCAGTTAACTGTGTACATCTAGTGTGTGCAGTGTCCTTTCAGGGGCAATTTGGGGGTTAGGGTAAAAAACAGAAAGGATGATGTTTGGTTTAATGAAAGTTCATTAACCACTTAGGCCTGAAGGAAGGATTAGTCCCTAAGGGCAACTCTGTCCTTGTGGAAAATGAGGTTAAGGAGGGATGGACATAAGGGCTTATATCTCCGATACCTCCTGTCGGAGGTAAAGGCCACTAGTAGGACCATTTTAAGGGTGCACAGTTTTAAGGTCACTGAATGTGCTGGTTCAAAAGGTGGGAGTGATAGTTTTTCTAGTACAAAATTCAGGTTCCAAAATGGGGGGGGATAGGCTTCCTGGGGGGTCTGATATGAAGAACTCCTTTCAGGAACAGCTTGACCTGCAATGTGGAAGCCAACACTGGTAACATGGGCAGACAGGCAGAGATGGCAGATAAATGGACTTTGATGAATAGGTTAGTCCTGAGTGAAGGAGCTCACACAAATAGGAAAGGACCAAAGGAATAAAATAGTCACAGGGTCTTGTCTTTTCCTTTGACACCACCTGGAGAATATTTTCCATTTAGAAATGTAATGTCTCCTGGTGCTAGGTTTCCTGGCCTCCTGCAGGACATTGACATTGAGTACGTCCTCTGAATATAGGTGCCTGAAAGGCATTAGAACCCTATCACCCATAAGGTGTAGGTAGAGAAGGGGAAACCAATGCTGTCTTGGCCAGTAGGGGGTCACCAACAGGATTTTTGGGTTGTCCTCCTAGATCTTGAGGACAACTTTCTGAATCAGTGTGAAGGGTGGGAAGACACAGAGATACATTCCCCCAAACGAAAGGAGAAGGCGTCCACAATTCCAGGCTTGTGGATATAGGACCCTTGTGCAAAAGTTGGGCATCTGTTTTTTCTGGGAGGAGGCAAAAAGATCTAGTTGTGGAATATCCCACCTGTGTACAAGATCTAGGAATACCTCTCTGTGAAGCATCCATTCGTGAGAGGGAGCTGAAGTTCTGCTTAGATAGTCTGCCATGACATTCTCTGTCGAGGGAATGTAAACTGATAGTAGCTGGATGTTGAGGGTTGTTGCCAAGGTCCAGATCTGGACGGCTAAGCTGCAAAGGGGGTAGGATCTTGTGCCCCCGTTTATGCACCACATGACAGTCATGTTTTCAGTGATCACTGAGAGCGCCTGGTACTAGGGGTGTTTTGAAAGTTTGTAGGGCTAGGTGGAGTGCCCTCATTTCTTTGATATTGATGTGGTCCTTTAGTCTTAGTGTGGACCAGTTTCCCTGTGATCTGCCTTAGGTTGTGCTGTAGCACTGCACCCCAACACAAGTCTGATGCGTCTGTGGTGAGTTCTTGCCAGTGGGCAGGTACCTGTAATGGGATTCCCTGGTTGTGATGGATGGCAGAGATCCACCACTGGATTTCTCTCTTCAGACACTAGAGTAGGGGAAGAGGAGTGTCCAGGAGATGGGCATGTTGGCTCCATAAGTTCAAGATCCACTGGATCTTTCTCATGTGGAGTCCTGCTAGGGGTAAGCATGGGTATTAGGGAAGCCATGTGTCCCAGCATCCTTAGGAATTCTCATGCTGGCAATGAAGTGAGACTGGTAAAGTTTGTTGAAGTATGTGCCAAGATCCAAGATTCTTTGTTCTGGGATAAAGGCTTTCATTAGGTCTGTTCTGATTCTGCGTCCCAAGAAAAACATCTTTTGTGTGGGCTGCAGATGAGACTTTTCGTTGTTTACAGTGAACTCTAGGTGAGTCAAGGTGTAGATCACCTGTCTTAGGTGCTTCTTGGAGGACTTGGCGGTCTTGATGAAGAACCATCAGGTCATCTAGGTATAGGTATATTTGTATACCTTGTGTTCTGCAGTGAGCAATAAAAGGCACTAGACATTTTGTGAAGACTCGAGGGGCTGTGAAGAGCCCAAAGGGCAAAACAGAGAACTGAAAATGCCAGGAACCTACTGCAAAGTGAAGGAATTTCCTGTAGTCTGGATGGAATGGTATGTGGAGGTAGGCATCCTTCAAATCTAGGGCTACCATGAAGGCCTGATTGGGAATGAGTGGCAGGAGCACAGGTAAGGTGATCATTTTGAAGCTGGGTACCTTGAGAAACAAATTTAGGAAAGATAAGTCCAGAATTGGTCTCCATGGGCCATCTTCCATTGGTACCAGAAACATTCTTGAATAAAATCCTTTGTTTCTTGGAGTGGGTGCTATTTGTTCTATGGTGCCTTGTGCTAGAAGTTGTTGAATGATAATGGGGAAGAGGTGGATTTGGTTTGCTTGTGGTTGAGGAATTTCCTGGAGGGGGGGGGGGGTAGCATCCACCAAGTCAAAGTAACCCCTTTGAATGATGGAAAGTACCATATTTCTGTTGTACTCTTCCACCAGGTGGGTAGGGAGAGGATGAGGCGAAGGGACAAAGGGGTGTTTAGATGTTGCAAAGTAAGTCACTGAGGAGGTGGTCTGCCTTGATCAGACTGTCTCCAAAAGGGGGGAGTTGCAGGAGTGGAGGGATACCTGGGGGAAGAGGTTTTCCTTGGTTGCCTGCATCCCTTTGTTTGAGGAGCTGAGTGGGAGGTTTGCCTCCTGACAAAGGAAGTTCTCTGTGGATAGTTTCTGTGGTATCTGGGAATGGGAGATACCAGCAAGTGTTTTAGGTTTTGCAGTTCTTTTCCCTTCTCTTGAAGGGATTTAAGAAGTTCAGCTGAAACTTGGCCAAACAGGGCTTTATTGTCCAGGGGGGCATCCAGAAGTGTTGTTTGTACATCTAAGGCAGAGGGTGACGTCTTAGCCAGGGGTATCTCCTTAGTACTGAGCCAGAAGCAGCAGATTTGGATTATTTCACAGCATCGTAACTGCACTTGGAGTGTCTAGTTACTTGGGGATGTTGTTGAGAGTACGTTGCTTAGCTGAGTTTTAATATTGGATTTGGGTGCCTCAGAGTAGGGTAGAAGCCTTGGCAATTGTGTCCAAGACATACTTAGCCATGTGGGTTTGGTAGTTCAAGGCTCTTATAGCAAGTGCAGAGGAGGTTTACACCTTTTTCCATAGTCTATCCATAAATTTACTGTCTTTATCAGTAGGATAGAAGGCAGCAGAAGGTAACGGTCTAGATATTTTATATGCAGAGACTGCAAAAACAGGGTCTGCTGGTGGGTTTCTGAAAAAGAACTGGGTGTCCTGTGGGACCTTACAAAAATGGTCAGAACGTTTAGAGGCTGGGGGCTGAGAGTCAGGTGCCTGAGAGCCGGCTAAAAAAGCATCCTGGAAGACAGGGAGCAAGGGAGGCACAGGGGATGGCTGTTCCATTTGAAGCAGGTCAAAATACCTTTTCTTACTGAGACCTGCCACTTAAAATGTTCCCTCATGAGGGAGATGGTATCACCAAAGGTGAATTCTTCCCCAGGAGACTCTGGAGTGATGGGATCCTTTTCCTCTAGGGTAATGAAATCTTTGGGTGAATCAATTTGAGATTCAGAGGTCACAGAATCTTTATCTGAGGAGACCTCTTCCTCTGATACAAGTGAAGGGGGCCCTGTAGGAGAAACAATAGGTTGTTGTTGTGTCTGTAGTGCCTGGAATACTTAAACAGGCTCTGAGAGAAAGCTTCACATCCTGGAACAGGATGTGTTTGTGTGTGCTTTACTTTCTGTTTTCTCTTCATAGGGGTAGATGGTAGAGAAAGAGAGGGAGCTGACATCTGGGTGGATGGAAGAGCAGGGCCCTCTGAATGAGTTGTGGTTCCCCCTCTGCCATCAGGATCTGATAAGCTGATTTGCCTCAGCAGACGTACTCGACGTTTCCGATAGCCCAGCTTCGACTGTGGTTCTTGGGCCTAGTAAGGAAACAGAGATCCAAAAAGATCCCGGTCTTTCATCAGTTTCAAGAATCGTCCCTGACGCTTGAGGCCCAGCATGGGAATCAGGTCTGGTTTTCTTGTCCTCCTTCCATGGTAGGCCTACTCTTCCCTCCCTACAAAGCTCGAGACGTCGGAGCCTCTGATTTTCCAAGTAAAGTTTAAGCGAGGCCAGACAGCTGCAAAGCGTTTTTGGGATGAATGATTTGCAAATGGAGCAGGATGTATGGTCGTGGGCCTCGCCTAAACAGAATACGCACTAATTGTGTGAGTCTTTGTGAGGAATTTGTCTCCCACAAGCACACTTCTCCTTTCCAGTGGACAGGTACGTATGAGCAATAAACAAAAAAGATAATGAAAACCCCGCAGGGTACTTATCTGTAGCAGTTGTTTGTAGCGGTTGAATCAAATCAGGATCTGCTTCCCGAACTGGAGTCCGATGTTCTCTGCGGCAGAAAAATTCTGAAGAGGGTGCTTGCAGATGCCACTTTTATACCCTACGTTGCTTTATGGCCCTGGTGCAGGACATCACACGTACCATCCTGAAGCAAGACTTTGGTATACTGGCCGGATGTCGGCGCTGCAGGCAGCAACCTCCCTACTGTTATGAATACTGAAACATGTGAACAGAAGGACATCCCTCACTCAGGAACTGTTTTATGAATGGGTGGGAAGAGAGATATAGCTGAGGGGGGCAGATAAGCTGAAATGGCTGAAGTATGAATTTTAATAAAAAATAAATAAAATAAAGTCCTTTGTCAAAAAATTCTGCTAAGTACGAGAGGATCAGAGGAACCTAGCAGTGAAGAGGGTTCTGTCCCTTTTGCATGCACCATATAATAAATCTCTTCCATTTGGTGGAGTAAGACTGGAGTAAGACTTTCTCATACTAGGTTCTCGAACTTTTCTAGAATGTCCACGACCTGCTTGCCAAGGGAACTCTTCCTCAGGGTGTCAAAATATCATTCAAGTTGTCAATTTGTGTGTGCTCAGGATTCTGTGTATGATGGTGCTCTTGTTCTGTATCAACAGGTCCACTCGCCAGGGTAGCAACCATGGTTCCCTCTTGCTGAGACTGAGCATTACAGGACACCAGTGCTGGCAGCAGTTTTTGAAGGGCTAGCATTCTGAATTTTGGTACCTGCAAAAATCTGTTTAGCTTTGACAGATCCAGAATAGGTCTCCATGTACCTCCTTTTCTCAGGAGTAGAAATATCCTTAAGTAAAATCCCTTTCCTTCTAATCTTGTGTGTACTGGTTCCACAAAACCTTGGGTACACAGTAGCTGAATTTGTTTTATGTCTTCTGATTTGGTGGAATATCTGAGATGCCTGAGGATGTTGAAGATTGTTTGAACTGAAGTTTGTAGCATTCTTTTATGATTTTTTAGTACTCACTGATCCCTGCTAGAAAGCATCCCATTTTTTTTTAAAGAAAAGGGACAGTCATTCTCCAGGTTTGCAGAGGGGGGTGGGGTTGGGTGGGTCTTGAGGGAGGGGGTAAAGGGAGAAGCATGGGTGAGTCATGATTACTCCCTGCTGACGGGATCCTGTAGGCCTATCGGAGTCAGCTTGCCACTGTTTCGGTCACTGGTGCTGCCTTTGATTCCTTTCTCCTCTAGATCTCCTGTGTCTTGGTTTAGACTGGGAGGTGGGAAAGGACCAGTGCTCGGTAGGATAATTACAGCTGAAGTGGGATGGCTGAAAGTACAGTTGTGTACACTTACCATAAAAGTAGATGTTCGAGTGTATTCACTTCATTGCTGCAGTCATCACATTTGGGTTATCCCTGCCAGGGTAGCCCTCGGCTGGCCCGAATACCAGACACTTAGTATTTCTGCATCGGTTGCTGTCGCTTGAGGACTGACGTCAGAGGTATAAAGTAAGGCAGCCGATGCCATTACATCAGTTTTTCTGGCCCTAACCTGTCAGGAGCCCCCAAAGTAGGAGCCCAGGTTTTGGTGAAGAACCTCATCAGTGGAAAATAAATACCAATATGTCCGTTGTAAGGAAAGGAGAACAACAAGGAAGAATGGTAACAAAAGGAGAAAGAGAAAAAAGGAGAAAGAGAAAAAAGAAGGATGGAGGGAGGAAAACCAGGACTCCAACAGTGAATACACTCGAACATCTAACATCTACATTTATGGTAAGTATACACAACTGTACTATGTTCTTCGTGTTTCACTGCTGTAGTAATCACATTTGTGCAGATTCTCAAAGCTGAGGAAGTGGGTGGAGGCAGTCAAGGAAGCTAGGGGCTGGCTAGGATGCCCTGAAAGACTGCAGAGGCAAACCGTACCCTGGATATGGAGAAGGGAGGCAGGTGGTAATGCTTGGTGAAAGTGTGAACAGATGTCCAAGTGGCAGCCTCCAGGATGTCCCTGGTGGGGGTCTCCTCTGAGGAAAACTGCAAAGGTGGAGGCTGCTCTGGTGGAGTGTGTCCTGACCCCCTTGGGGGGAGGCTTACCATGCTGTTTGTAGCAGAAATGGATGCAGTGTGCCATCCATTTGGAAATGGTTTGCTTGGAGATGGCTTTGCCTTCTGCCCCTGTAGCAAAGCTAACCAGCAACTGATCAGACTTTCTGAAGGATTTAGTCCTGCTGTTCAGATCTGAGCTGTCTGTGAACATTTAGAGAGTGAAGAATCCTTTCCCCCTTGTTCTGGGGATTAGGAAAGAAGATGGGCAAATTAATGGATTGGTTGAGAGCCACACTGGATACCACCTTGGACATGAAGGATGGGTTAGTTTTGAAGGATACCCAGTCTGCATGGAAGATGATGAAAGGTTCCACAGCCATGAGTGCATGCAGCTCAAAGACTCTTCTGGCTGAAGTGATGGCCAGAAGAAAGGCTGTCTTCCAGGAGAGAAATTTTAGCTTTGCAGAAGAAGCAGGTTCGAAAGGAGGCAGGGTGAGCTTTTCCAAGACAAAGTTAAGGTCCCAAGCTGGTGCCCTTCTGGGGGGCCTCAAGTTGCTAGCCCCTCTGAGGAACTGTTTGATCAAAGGGTGTGAGAAAAGGGGCTGTTCAGTGGGAAAATGAGCAGAAATAGCAGAGGCATGAATTTTTATACAGGCGAAAGAGACCACTGTGTAGTAGGGTCAGCTAAGTAATCCAGGATGAGAGGGATGGAGGGCTGTGCCATACTGGCCCCCTTAGCCTGGATCCAGGAGCAGAAACTTTTCCATTTATCTGCATAAGACTTTCTGGTGCTAGGGCATCTGGCCTCATGGATAACATCCAGAACCTGTTTACTGATGATGGCAGATTGGTTTGGGGTTAGGAAATGAGCAAAGCTGCCAAATTGAGTGTCTGCAATCGGGGATGCAAGAATTCCCCTTCCTTCTGGGTTAGGAGGTTTGGAATCTGAGGAAGATGTCATGGAGGCAGTGGGGACAGGCTGCGCAGCAAGGGGTACCAGTGCTGCCGGGGCCAGTCAGGAGCTATAAGAATGGTCCTTGGTTTTTCCTTCCTTATTTTGAGCAGTAACCTGGGGATGAGAGGTAAGGAAGGAAAGGCATAGACCGAGAGGTTGACCCGGGGAAGGACAGGGTATCCACATTCGAAGCGATGCAGTGATGCTCCCTGGTGCAGAATTTGCTGAGCTGATGGTTGGTGTGGGTGGCAAAGAGGTCAACCTTTGGGGTTCCCCATTTCTGAGTTATTAGGGTGAAGGTACTTCTGTTGAGCTGCCACTTGTGTGGGTCCAGAAGGTTTCTGCTTAATTGGACTGCCAGGGAGTTGAGAGAGCCTGCTAGGTAATGTGCTAACAGGTGTAGATGCATGGAGGAAGAGGCTGCGAACCAAATGTTTTGATCAGGAGAACACCTAGAGAGAGAAGGAATTTGAAAGCTATCAAGGCATGCTGCAGAGCCATCATCTGTTTTTGAATGATGTGCAGGGGGATTTGCTGTGGGCTCCATTGGTTCTGTATGCACCTGCCATCCAGTTGTGCACCCCAAGCGTAGTCTGATGCATCTGGGGGGCGGGGTGTGGGGAGAAGGGCAGTCCCTTGTTGTGGGAGCATGCTGTTGCCCACCAGAGAAATTCCTTTCTGAGGCAAGGAATTATAGGTAGAAGAGTATCCAGGTCTTGAGAGTGTTGACACCAAAGCCTCTTTAGGCACTACTGAAGTTTCCTCATGTGCAGTCTGGCATACGGAATGAGGAGTAAGCAAGATGCCATGAACCCAAGAGCTTGCAGGATTTTCCTTGTGGAAAGCTGGGGCCTGGTGGCCAGTTGAGAGAAGTAGGCTGACAAGAAAATGTGTTTCTCTGGTGTAAGGTATGGCCATCTGGGATGCTGTGTCCAGACTTGCTCCCAGGAAGATTATCCTTTGGGTGGGCACCTGTTTGGATTTCTTTTCGTTGACTGTGTACCCTAGGGAGGTTAGTAGGCTCTTTACAAAGGTCAGGTGTTGAGCAGCTTTTCCTGTATGTTAGATTAATGGAACTTGTCCTCTGTAATAATTTTATATACTTTGAAGGACATTACTTCAAACAAAAAACTGGAGTAGCTATGGGAGCATCTTGTGCTCCCATTTATGCCAATTATATTATGGCACATTGGGAGGAGGAGTTTATTTTGAATAGTGAATTTATGTCATATATTAAGTTATATTTACGTTACCTGGATGATATTTTTATAATATGGATAGGTGATAAAACAAAGTTGGATGTTTTTTTGAAATATATCAATAATACAGTGTGGTTTTTACAGTTTACTCATGAATTTAATGACAAGAAAATTAATTATTTGGACATTACATTAGAATATGACATCACAGAAGGTGTTATTAATTCTAATATATATACGAAACCTCGTTTTCCAATTCTTACTTGCATAATAATAGTAATCACCCTAGCCATCAAAAGAAAGCTATAATCAAAGGACAGATGGTTAGGGCAGTGCGTATGACAAGTAAATTGGATGATTTAGTGAGTGAATTGGATTATATTATATCCTTATTTTTAAATAGAGGATATTCTGAAAAATTGTGTACGGAAGTTAAGGAAGAGATTTTAAACAAAAGGAGCAGTGGAATCATGCAAGCTATCTTATTATCAGATACAGATAAGTTTGGTTATAATTGTAACGAGGAACCTGTAGTGAGACTGACTGATGAATCCATTCTATTTATTGTAACTTATAATAAGGATATAGAAATTATCCAGAGATTCATTTTGAATAACTGGGAGGTTTTCAAAAATGATAGTGAGTGTAGTAGGGTTTTCAATAAAAAGTTGAAATTTGTTTATAAAAAAGATAGATCATTTAAGGATATTTTTGAAAGAAGCACTGTCACTTCAATACATCCTATAAACAGAATAAAGGGCAATTTTAAATGTGGCAGATGTACCACATGTTGTTATATTTATACCACTGAGGACAAGTTATCAGTTAACTATTGTAATATTAATATTGTGGGACATTTTGATTGCCACACCAAGAATGTGGTTTACCTTGCAAAATGTCAGAATTGTGAGGTATTTTATGTGGGAAAAACTTGTAGAAAATTTAGAGAGAGAATTAAAGAACATCTCTTGGATATTAAACATAAAAATCTGTCAACGCCCTAGCAAGACATGTGATTGAATGTGAAGACCATCATTTTAAATTTTGTGTTATACAGCAACTGAATAATGACCCACAAGGTAGAATCACACAATACCATTTGGATTTGTGTGAACTCAAATGGCAGTTACGTTTAAATGCCCATAATCATCCAGGTATTAATGAGTTTACATCTATAAAACCCTGTCTAAGGATTAGACAAATAGAGGGTTGAAACACTAAATGAAATAAACTTGTATAACTAATACATTTTGACAGCATTTTATAGTACATGTTCATAACAAGTTAATATTTATCCATGGATATAAGTATTAATTGACATCATTTTATATGATATATAAATAATTGTAAATTTATGTGTAATTTAATATAATATAATTGTAATGATTTTATATAAATTGCTTTATACATATTTATAATTTTTTTAAATTGAGATATTTATACATTGGTGCACACATATTTATTGTTTTTTAAGTAAAAAAATTTTTTTAGATAGGAAACAGTGTATGCATGTATTATATTGAATTATTTATTAGATGTACAATTTAATTATAATTATTGCATTAATTGTGTTCAATTGGTTACTATGGAATTTTAATTATTGTTAATTATATGCACTATATATAGGGCTGTACCAATCTGAGGAAGTCATTGCTTAGACGAAACCTAGGTTATTGGTGAGCCTGTCGTGCAGATTGTTCTAATAAACTTGGTGGCTGAATTACGTTCTTGTTGGAATTATTGGTTTAACCTCCTTTTTGTGATTCTTGGGTTTCCTGGCTGTCTGCCTGAATAAGGCAGTCGTCTAAGTACGGGAAAATTTGAATATTTTTTTTTTGTCTGCAAAAGGCCAGAAATGGCCAGAGCCAGGCATTTTGTGACAACTCTGGGAGCAGTAGATAAGCCAAAGGGAAGCGCACAGAACTGAAAGTGTTGAGATCCTGCCTCGAAGTGGAGATATTTTCTGCATGATTCCCTGATAGGAATGTGGAGGTAGGGCTCTTAGGATGGCTAGCCAGGCGTCCTTGGAGAGCATGGGTAGCAGCTGCTGGAGGGTGAGCATTTTGAAATTTGGGATTACCAGGAAGGTGTGTAAAATGGATAGATCAAGGATGGGGCGCTAGGTGCCCTCTTTTCTGGGCACCAGAAAAAGTCTGGAGTAGAAGCCTTGGCCTATCTGTTCTGCAGGAATGTGCTCTACTGCCTTCAAAGACAGCAGGGAATGGATTTGCTTTTGAGCCTCTGCCCACTGATTTGGTGGTAGATCTGGGAAACCTTTTGGGGTTGGGAAAGATGTGGAAGGAGAATTTGTATCCCTGAGACACAATGTTCAGAAAGTACAGTTGTGTACAGTTACCATAAATACAGATGTTCGAGTGTATTCACTGTTGCAGTCATCACATTTGGGTTACCCGCCTGCAGGTAGCCCTCAACTGGCCTGAATACCAGAGTCTTGGATTCCTGCATCGGATGCTCTCTTCTTCCATGATGTCAGGTCATCAGGGGTATAAAAACATGCAGCCGACACCATTACATCAATTTTTCTTGCCGCAGATGTCAGGTGCCCCCACAATGGGAAGCAATTATATGGTATGGTATACCCCCATCAAAAAGCAAATACACCAGAAAGCTTAAATACACCAAACAAAAAGGAAAGGTAGAGCCAAGAGAAGTTAGGGGGCTGGAGGGAGGGTAACCAGGACTACAACAGTGAATACACTCGAACATCTGCATTTATGGTAAGTGTACACAACTGTACTATGTTCTTCGTGTTTCACTGTTGCAGTCATCACATTTGGGTTGATTCCCAAAGCTAAGGAAGGGAGGAGGAAGTTAGAGAGCATTAGGGCCAGCTATTAAGCCCTGCAAAACTGCAGTGGCAAAACCAGCTCTGGATTTAGAAAAAATTGGCATGTGGTAATGCTTGGTGAAGGTATGCACAGAGCTCCAGGTAGCAGCTTCTAGGATGTCCCTGGTAGGGACTCCTCTGAGAAAGGCTGCAGAGGAAGATGCACCCCTGTTGGAATGAGATCTTATTCCCTTGTGGAGTAGGTTTTCCATGGTGCTTGTAGCAGAAATGAATGCAATGGGCTATCCATTTAGAAATGGTTTGCTTTGAAATGGCCTTCCCCTCTGCCCCTGCAGCAAAGCCAACTAGCAGCTGTTCAGATTTTCTGAGAGGCTTAGTCCTGTCCAAATAAAATCTAAGTTGTCTGTGCACGTCCAAATAGTGCAGGATTCATTCTCCTTTGTTTTGTGGATTAGGGAAAAAATAGGCAAATGAACGGACTGATTTAGGGCCACACTAGACACCACCTTGGGCATAAAGGAAGGACTGGTCCTGAGGGAAACCCAGTATGCATGGAAGATAATGAAGGGTTCCACTGCCATGAGGGCCTGTAATTCAGACACTCTTCTTGCTGAAGTGATGGATACAAGGAAGGCTGTTTTCCAAAAAAGAAATTTCAATTCTGCAGTTGCAGCTGGCTCATATGGAGGGAAAGTGAGCTTTTCCAATACAAAGTTAAGGTCCCTGGCTGGAGAAGGGGCTCTCCTGGGGGGGTCAAATTTTTGGCCCCTCTAAGGAATTGCTTTAGTAGGGAGTGAGACAAGACGGGTGGCTCAGTATTATAGTGTGCAGAAATGGCAGAGGCATGAATTTTAATTGACAAGAAGGATAGGCCCTTGTGGAGCAGTTCTGTTAAATCCTGAAGAATATGAGGTAAGCTGGGCACCGTTGTGCCATTCCCCTGAGTCTGGCTCCAGGAACAGTATCTTTGCCACTTTTCAGCATAGGATTTTTTAGTACTAGGCCACCTTGCCTCCAGAATGACATCTAGAACCTGCTTACTGAGAGATGCTATTGGAGAGCTCGAGGAATTAGCCAGGCTGCAAGGTTCAGGGTTTGAAGCTGAGGGTGCAGAATCCAGCCCACCTGCTGTGACAGCAGGGAAGGGGTCTGAGGCAGGTGCCATGGTTCCAGCAGCGTCATACTGCGCAACAGGGGGTACGAGTGCTGGCGTGGCCAGTCTGGTGCAATCAGTATTGTTCTTGGCTTGTCCTGTTTGATCTTTCGCAGAACCTTCGAGAGGAGAGGCAGAGGGGGAAAGGCATAGACCTAGAGGTTTTCCCAGGTAAAGGACAGGGCATCCACTTTCCAAGCTTGACTGTGGAAAGTCCTTGTGCAGAATTTGTCCAATTGGTAGTTCTGAGGGGAGGCAAACAGGTCTAACTCTGGAGTCCCCCATTTGTTCCTCAAGAGGTTGAATATTTTTGGTTCAAGTTTCCATTCGTGTGGGTCCATAAGATTTCTGCTTAGGTCATCTGCCAGTGAATTTTGCTTGCCTGGCAGGAACTGAGCTTGTAGGTGCACTTGGTAGCTCAAGGCTGTGTTCTACAGAGCCATGGCTAGTCTGCAGAGAGGGTACAAGTGGGTGCCCCCTGCTTGTTTATGTAACACATATCTGTGGTGTTGTTGCCTGTCTTTACTAATAATTGTCCTGGAAGAATGTGGTCTTTGAAGGCTGTCAGGGAATTCTGTACAGCTAACATTTCTTTTTGGTTGATATGCAGGTGCATCTGTCTCAGGTTCCATTTGCCCTGAATGTAATGCCCTGCCAAGTGAGCCCCCCATGCATAGTCTGATGCATCTGTTAGGGTTTGGGTGGCAGGGGGTAGAGTAAAAGGGAGCCCCTTGTTGTGGTAGCAGGCCTCTGCCCACCAACGGAAATCTGTCTTTATACAAGGAATGATGGGAATCATTGATTCCAGGACCTGAGAATGTTTACACCATAGGCTTTTTAGATACCATTGTAGTTTCCTCATATGCAGTCTTGCATATGGAATTACTAGAAAGCAAGAAGCCATGAACCCCAGGGCTTGCAGAATTTTCCTTGCAGACAGCTGGGTCTTTGTGGCCAGTAGTTTGAAGTAGGTTGTCAAATAAACTTGTTTCTCTGGAGTGAGGAAAGCCATCGGGGAAGTTGTGTTCAAGCTTGCTCCCAGGAATACAATCTATTGGCAGGGTACTAGGTGAGATTTCTATTAGTTTATGGTGTAACCCCAGTGAGTTTAGAAGTTTCTTTACGAATGCCAGATGTTTTAATAACAAGTCCTGGCTTTCTACCTGAATCAGACAATCGTCCAAGTGGTATATTTGGATATTTCTCTGCCTGCAAAATGCAATGGCTGGAGCTAGACACTTTGTGAATACCCTAGGCGCAGTAGATAAGCCAAAGGGAAGTGCAAAGAACTAATAGTGCATGGAGCCTGCCCTGAAGCGTAGGCATTTCCTGCAAGATTCCCTTACTGAAATGTGCAGGTAAGCTTCCTTTAAGTCTAAAGTTGCCAACCAGACATCTTTGCCTAGCAAAGGAAGCAGCTGTTGAAGTGTTAGCATTTGGAAATTTGGGATTACCAGAAAGGTGTTTAGAACAGAGATCCAGGATAGGACACCAGGAGCTGTCTTTTCTGAGTACCAGGAAAAGTCTTGAATAAAAACCTTGTTCCCCTTTGTTCTGCTGGGTCAGGTTGAATAGCCCTGATACTTAGAAAAGAGAGAACCTGCTGTTGGGCCTCCACCCACTGATTTGGGGGTAGGCCTGGCCAACCGTTTGGGGTTGGCAGGGTGTGGAAGTGGAATCTGTATCCTTGGGAAACTATATTCAAAACTCATTTGTCGTGGGAAATGACTTCACAGTTTTTTGCATACAGGGCAAGTTTTCTTTCTAAGGGGGCAAGCAGTTGAGCAGGGCTTGGAAGGGTTAAGGTTAACTCATTGTGCCATTTTTCCATAGGGGGAGGTTTACTACTCCTTGCTTTGGAGGTGGGAGCCCCCCACTGCTTAGGCCTGTGCTTAGCTTGAGACTGTAACCTAGGTGGTCTGCTGGTCCTGGGTTTGGACTGAGAAGGCCTGGAATAGTCTCGAAAGGTCCAATTCTTTGAAAGACAATGCCTACTAAATCTGGGAGGCTGTAGTTGTAGGAAATCTTTAAGTGTTTGCATAGATTTAGCTTTTTCCTCCATCTTTTTTTGGACGACTACTGCTTTGTTGCCAAACAAGCTGTTTTGGTTTAAGGGAGCATCCAGTAATTTAGCTTTAAAATGATCTGGCAAGTTTTGCTCCTTAAGCCAAGCATGCCTTCTACGTACAGACCCAGTGACAGCAGCCCTGCAAGATGCTTCTAAAGAATCAAAACCACATTGCAAAGTATGTTTACCAACTTGTTCTGCAGAATGCATTAAATCCTGTAATTCTTTGTGTTCAGCAGTCAGGAATCAACATAATTTTCTGTTTAAGTAGTCCCATAATATGCTGCTGGCACTTTAACATATGAAACTGGCAATTTAAAGCCCTAATGGCCAGAGTAGCAGAAGTGTAAACCTTCTTACCCCATATGTCCAAGGCTCTAGAATCTCTAACAGAAGGGGTAGGATTTTTGACAGCAGTAGCCTTAATGCCTTTTCGTCCCTGGGAAATGGTCTCTGGATCTGCAGTAGGATTTTGAAGAGGAACTTGCGAGAGTCAGGTACTCTGTAATATCAGTCAGGTTTTCTGGGAGTTGGAGGTAAAGTGTCTGGGGAAAGGCTAGATTCCAAAAAAGCATCATCTACAATGTCCAGAACAAGAGGGATAGCTAAAGGCCTGTGTTGAAAAAGAAGTAAGAATTCCCTATGCCTCTTTTTGAAGTCAGAGTAATCCTGGCTTTCCCGGCGGAAATACTCCCTAAGAGTATGCAAGGTTTCACCAAAGGAAAAGTCTTCTGGAGGGGAAGCAGAGGGAATGGAATCCTCTGCATCAGAATCCTCATAGGTAGATAAAGGGAAATCCTGGTAATCAGAAGAAATAGAAATATCAGATTCCTGATCAGAAGAATCAGAAGGAAAATCAGTTCTAGGTCTACGAGGGGGAAGGCTAGATTCCCCTAATTAAAGTAATAAGGTCTTCAGCCATTCTAAACAAGAAGTTATGTACTCACCATAACGTTCGATGTATGTAGTCCATCTCGCCTCACATTCTTACTCGCGGATTTGGAGCCGAATATCTGCTCCGACTCGGCTAACTTTTATTTACTAGCTCGAAGTCTCCCATTGGCTGGGCCAAGCAGGTATCCCATGCTGCACGGCTCCATAACCCCAGATCTAGTTTGCTGCGAATCCAACAATCACACCTCATGCATAACAACAATCCAATAAGGTAGAACACTATCAAGGGGAATAAGAAAAACAAACTACCATTGAAGGGTACTCTGGCACCAATCCCAACCTCCAGATCCTCCAGGAAGGGGGCAGGTGGGAGGGTACGTAAGAATGTGAGGCGAGATGGACTACATACATCGAACGTTACGGTGAGTACATAACTTCTTGATGTTATGTAGTCCAATCTCGCCTACATTCTTACTCACGGGACAGCGTCCCCAGCACATCTATCCTGGGAGGCTCAAAGGAAGATACTCCTGAGGACTGTGGAACCAAAAGGAAGCCAGGCCCCTAGAAGCCACGTCCAGTTTGTAATGAGTAATAAAGGTGTGAGGGGAAGCCCATGTGGCTGCAGCACAAATATCATCCAAAGATAGTCTGGCATGGTATGTCATAGACGCAGAAACAGCCCTAGTAGAGTGAGCCTTGACGGGAAACGGTAGATTTTTTTCCCGCTGAAGAATAAATAAAGGAAATACAATTTGAAATCCATCTGGAAATGGTAACCTTGGAAATAGGGGAACCCGCTCTATTCTGAAAAGGAAACAAACAATTGGTCAGATTTTCGTAGGTGTTTGGTCCTGTGTAGATAGAACTGTAATTGTCTGTGCACATCCAGTTGATGAAATCTAAACTCTGCCTTGTTCGAGAATTGAGGGAAGAACACTGGCAGCTCAATAGACTGATTGAGATTAACAGTAGATGTTACTTTGGGAAGAAAGGATGGATTAGGTCTAAGAGAAACTCTGTCCTTATGAAAAATTAAATACAGGGGTTTGATGGAGAGAGCTTGAATCTCTGACACCAATCTGGCAGATGTGATGGCTATTAGGAAAGCTGTCTTCCAGGACAAAAACTAACTCACAGGTGGCAGCCGGCTCGAAAGGTGGGGAAGTAAGGGCTTGCAAAACAAAGTTAAGATCCCAGGGCAAGACAGGTTCTGACACAGGAGGCTGGAGTAATAAGGTGCCCTTTAGAAAGGCCTTACAGAGTTTATGGGCTATAAGGGAAGGCTCATAGGAGGTATGAAAGTTTGAAATAGCCGCCAGCTGGACTTTAATGGTAGCGAGTGCAGAGCCCTGCTGAAAGAGCATTGTCAAGAAATCCAAAACAGCAGCAATTGGGGCTATGTAAGGGTCAATCCCTTGGGCATGAGCCCAAATAGAGAATCTCTTCCATTTGCTGGAATAAATCTTCCAAGTCGAAGACTTATGAGAAGAGGATAAAATGTGCACCACCTCAGGTGAAAAACGATGAAGTCTGACTAACGACGAAAGTGGAGTAGCCAGGCTGTCAACCTGAGGGTCCGCAGGGAGGGATGGAACTGTCCCGACATGTGTCAGTAGGTCTGGTACTGGGTCCAGAATCCAAGGACTGTCTACAGCGAATGGATGGAGAAAGAAGAACCAGACCTAGCGAGGCCAGTGTGGGGCAATTAAAATCATCTTGCTTCCCAAGGATATGGCTTTCTGAATCACTCTTGGTAACAGAGGAAACGGAGGGAAAGCATAGAGAAGACCGGAGGGCCAATCATGGACCAGAGCATCCCTGGGTGACTCCCCCTGTGGGGGGATCAAGGTGAAGTAGTTGCTGCATTTGGCATTGAGGGGATTGGCAAAAAGATCGCAGCAAGGCTGACCCCCACCTGCTGAAAATCTGTTCCGCAACCAGACGGTTCAGGGACTACTCGTAAGGCATCAGAATAGCTCTGCTCAGCCTGTCTGCTATCACACTGGCCTTCCCCGGAATGTGCGTTGCCACTAGAAACCGTTGGGAAGACACTGCCCACTGCCACAGTCACATGGCCTCTCTGCACAGGGGTAAGATCTGGTTCCTCCTTGTTTGTTTAGATACCACACAACGGACATGTTGTCCGAGTGTATTGCAATCGTCCCCAGAGGAAGAGAACTCTGAAGTGCCCGCAACACCAGTAACGCCTCTCTCATCTCTAAGACATTGATGTGCCGATGTACCTCGTGATCTTGTCACGTGCCTTGGACCGTCCTGCCAAGAAAATGCCCCCCCACCCCCACCCCATCTGGGAGGTGTCTGTGGTCACCGTGGCGACAGGTGACGGAGGAACAAATGGTTTCCCCTCGTCCAGATTGGTGGAGCACAGTCACCAACCGAGATCCTGTTTGCATCGGTCCGTGAGTAGGATCTGGTGGGAAAGGGGGAGTTTTTGGAGAGACCATTGGGCAAAGAGAGAAGCCATTGAAGAAGCCTCATGTGTAATCTCGCTAGAGGCACTAACATAATGGTAGCTGCCATGGTGCCCAGAAGCTGAAGAACCCATCTCGCCTGTACTTTCCTGAGGGGTAATAAAGCGTGAACCTGATTCTGTAATACTCTGATCCTGTCGTGCGGCAAGAAGTCCCGCATTTGAACGGTGTCTAGCTCTGCGCCTATAAACGTGACACACTGAGGGCAGCAAAGCAGATTTTTCCCAGTTCAATGTTATTCCTAGTCGCTGACAGAGGGTAATGGTAGAGTCCCTGGCTCGGATGAGTAGATGCCTGGTGAGGGCGGTGAGGAGCCAGTCGTTCAGGTACAGAAACACTTGGAATCCTTGATGTCTCAGGTGAGCTGTCATCACCGCCAAACACTTGGTGAACACCCTGGGGGCTGTGATGAGACCAAAGGGCAGGGCACAAAACTGAAAATGACTGGCTCCCAGCCGGAAGCGTAGGTGACTCCTGGATGCCCTGATAGTAAGCATCCTTGAGGTCGATGGAACACATCCATACTTCTTTTTCCAGCAATGGAAAAATGGACTGAAGGGTGACCATTCGGAACTTGGACTTCAGAACGTAGTGGTTTAATCTGCTGATATCTAGAATGGGTCTCAGGTCCCCTATTCTTTTTGGCACCAAAGAGAGTCTTGAGTAAGACCCTAATCCGATTTGGTCTGAGGGGACAGGTTGGATGACTCCCTTCTTTAGCAGCTTTGAAACTTCTAATGCTGCGTGATCCCTTTGACTGGGTGGAACGTCCCGGATTTTCCTGACTGGAGGGGGGGGTCTGACGAAAAAGGGATGGCATAACCTCCGGAAACTATTCGTAATACCCATCGATCCTGGGTGAAGCTTTCCCAGGCTTCCGGGTACAACGACATGTGGCCCCCGACTGGCTCCGGAATAGCACAGTCGGGCAACACATCAGGAACGATGGTAGGAAGAACCGCAAAAGGAATCACGGTCTCCAGAGTTGCAGGGGCCTCCTCTGCCTCTAGGGCGGCGTCTTCCAGAATAACCTCCCCCTCCTCTGCCTCTGGAGGGGGACTCACCTTGTGCGGCCGGGAAAAACTTCTGCGATTTCTTGAACCACATCTTCCCTCCCCCTCTGAGCCTTGGGGTAAGGCCTTGAGGGGAGGGAAAAACAGACCCCTACGGCAGACAGGGTCTTATTCTCTTGCTCGCATCTGGTGAGGGTGTCTTTCACTTTGGTCCCAAAGAGCGAGGACCCATCAAAAGGAGAGTCAGTGAAGAAAGACTTGAAGGCCTCCGTGAAATGACACAGGCGCATCCAGGCTTGCCTCCTGAGGGCTACTCCTGAACTGGCTGCCCTACTCGCCCCCTTGGCTGCATACGATATGAGCCTCATGGACGAGTTAACAATAGAATTGAGGGTAGACACCTGGGTGTTAACCGTGTGCGCCAACGCCTCGGGTACGTTACCCGCTAGAGTATCTCCTAACTCCTTGAGGAGATCTCTCTGGAGCAGAGTAAAATGACACAAGGTAGTTCAGTGACCGTAGGGTGAAGGTCCCCGATGAGAGGGGTATGCTTCCCGTACCGGTCCATGCTCCTAGACTCCTTGTTAGGAGGATGGACGAAGGAAGAAGACTCGGCTACTCGGATAAGGGGACGTCAGAGGCTCTAGCCGGGGTGGTAGGGGACAGAATGACCGATCCGGATGATTTAACTGACGATCTGGCCGCTGTGCTTTGCATGGCCTCGAAGGCGGGTCCCCACAAATCCGAGGGCCGAGTGGCCTCAAAGGCCATGACCGGGGTTGGGGTCCCTCGAGCTGATGCGCCGAGAGGGACGCTTGGATCCAACAGGTGTCCCGAAGTATCCCCCTCGGGCCCGACTGAGGAAACCCGAGTGCCGAAACCTGTGGACGGAGCAGACGTCGGCACCGATAAACCCTTGAGGGGTATCGGAGCCGGCGCAGGAACATCACTCCGAGCGGAGCACTCTGGCTCCAAAAACAAGGAAGTGCTCGAAGGAGGAGCCATTGACCCAAGCATCGGGACGGGCTCCGGCGCCGACTGGGTTGGAGCCGAGAACAATTTTGCCAACACCGGCGACTGCAGGAGCATCTGTACCACCCTATCGACATCCAAATCAGAAAGCCTGGAGGATTTGGAGGACAGGGAGGGAGATTGGGATCTCCTCTCAGGAGAACCATGCCTAACACTGGGCAACCGGCTCCGAATGGGTTCCAGTAAAATAGGAGCCGACGCCGATTCCAGTACTACAGATACCTCCTCCTGCGGCCCCGAGGACAGAGTAGCCGAGGAGGTAGAGTCAAGTTTAGAGATTTTCTCCGGGGGCTCCGAGGAGACAGACGGAGCCAGAGATCTCTTCTTCACCTTCGAAGCTTTAGACATGGACTGAAAACTAGAAGTGGAGTCTAAAGACTCCTCAAACGAAGGTTTTAGGAGTCCCTTCAATATTAGTTTATTTTTCCTCTCCTGGAGTACCCTCGGACTGACGGCGTGACAGAAACTACAAGACTCTTGCAAATGAATTGCTCCTAGGCAGTAAACACATACTGAATGCCCATCCGTAATGGACATTTTGTAACTACACTTGGAACATTTTTTAAAACCGGAAGATTTATGTTCCTTCTGATCCTTAGATATCTTGCACAAGCAGACCACTGAAAACAACCTAACCGGAAAAAATAGCAAAGTCGGGAAAACCAGACCACTGAAACAACCTAGCCGGAAAAACAGCAAAGGCGGGAAAACTACTGATCAGACTACACAAAGGCAACCAAAGAACCTCCAAGAAACACGGTTCTTTACTAACTCTCACACACTATCCACAAAAAGGAATGGAACACTACACAGAAAGGAGGACTAGGTCCTCTAAGTAAAATGGGCCTAGCCCACCGGAACAGTTAGGGATACCAACTGCACAAACAAGAAACACTGCAAACAAGCAACAAGAAGAATAGCTATTAAAATAGCTTTTGTGGTTGAACAACTAGCAAATTTCTCAAGAGAAATTGAAAAAAGAAGGTACTTAGCCACAGCCAAGCGAGACCACATTCTAGCTACATGAGCGGCAAACGAGATCTGGGGTTATGGAGCAGAGCAGCATGGGATACCTGCTTGGCCCAGCCAATGGGAGACTTCGAGCTAGTAAATAAAAGTTGGCCGAGTCGGAGCAGATATTCGGCTCCGAACCCGCGAGTAAGAATGTAGGCGAGATTGGACTACATAACATCATTTGTTTTTTTAGGCATATGGGCCTGAGCATGCGGTTTGGACGTCTGTTCCTAGGCGTGGTGCGAGTTTTAGTCCTGGATGAAGAAGATGGCGGCGGTTTAAAATGCAAGTCTGTAGGCCTGAATGCACCCTCAGAAGCTGGTGCCTGCACAGAGGCTCCGGACCCATCCAAGGTAGAGACATCCGCAGGTTCCATAGTCGAAGCAGCATCTTGCGGCTTACCGAACTCCGAATGGGTCTCAGTAGAGACCTATGAATCTGAAGTAGCGGGTATCAGGGGCTGCAAAAGCGCCCGAGTACCGGCGGAATGGCGACTAGCTTAACGGAAGCGTCATCGGCAGTTGTGGACCTAAGCGGTCTGTCTTTATCCTTATGTTTTTTTCGGTTGATTGGTGGTCGGATGACTTAATGAAGCCATTTCGGAGTACGGATACAGAGTACCAAAATAATTTGCTGCAAGGATAGCCCAACGACGAATAGTTCGTCGGTTGAACAAGACACAAAACAGACAGTGAGGAACGTCGTGGTCTGGGCCTAAGCAAGGAATGCAGTAAGAATGAAAACCTTTATGAGGTATTTGCTTTCCACATGCAAGACAATTGTTAACTTTTACTGACATCGGTTAGAGCAAGAAAAAGGATCCATCCCAATGGGATACTTAGCTTTTTTTGAAGACTTCGGTTCTGAAACGCAAAAACGAAAATTTCAGAGTCGGCCAACCGGCACTTGCGAACTGCTTCTGCTTTGGGCACCGCACAGCAAGAAAGACTGATGTAATGGTGTCGGCTGCATGTTTTATACCCCTGACGACCTGACCATGGAAGAAGAGAGAGCATCCGACGCAGGAATCCAAGACTCTGGTATTCAGGCTGGCTGTGGGCTACCTGCAGGCAGATAACCCAAATGTGATGACCAACAGTGAAACACGAAGAACATCCCATTAGTCCTTGGTAATGGTGGACCAGGTACTTGAGTGAAAGGAGAGTTTTCCTCCTAGGGGTAAGTGAAGGTGGGTAGAGGGGAGGTCAGGAGGAGGGGAGTTCTTACCATAAGGGGGTGACTTAGAACTCCCTGGTTTTGAAGTGGAGGTAATCCACTACTTAGATCTCTGCATTCCCTGGGGGTGCTGTCTGGGGGTCTGTTTCCACGGGGTCTAGGCTGGGCCTGTTTATCTGGAGCAGGAAAGGACCAGTGTTTGTCAGGGCAATGCCTGCTGAACCAAGGGGGCTGGACCTGTAAGAAATCTGTTTGCATAGATTTCGCTTTTTCTTACATCTTTTTTAAGACCTCTTCTGCCTTAGTGCCAAATAAGTTATTTGTGCAAGGGGGCAGCCAACAATTTAGATTTGACATGGTCTGGCAAGGGCTGTTCCTTAAGCCATGCATGTCTTCCAATGACTGATCCAGTGACTGCTGCCTTGTAAGAAGCTTCTAGGGCATCAAAACCACAGTGCAAAGTGTGTTTAGTTATTTGACTTGCAGAATGCATTAAGTCTTGTAAATCTTTAGATTCGGCCCAAGCAGGAAAGGAAGACTTTTTTTTGTTTAAGGAGTTCCAAGGTATGTTGCTGATATTTAAGTACATGGAACTGACAATTTAGTGCCCTGACAGCAAGAGTAGCTGAGGTGTATACTTTTTTTTACCCCATCTGTCCCCATGCTCGGGAATCCCTGTCTGAGGGGGTAGGATTCTTAGCAGAGGTTGCTTTAATCCCTTTAGGCCCTTGAGAAATTACCTCAGGGTTAGCTGTTGGATTTTTAAAAAGATATCTGTGAGAGTCAGGGACTCTGTAGTACCTGCCTGGTTTTCTGGGAGCAGGAGGTAGGGCATCAGGAGTCAACCTGGATTCAAGGAAACCATCAGCCACCACATCCAGGACTGGGGGGGGGGGGTGGCCAAGGGTCTGTGTTGTGGAAGATCTAGGAATTCCCAGAGTCTCTTTTTAGACTGAGGGCAGTCCTGACTCTCCCATTGGAAGTGTTCCCTTAAAGTATGCAGGGTTTCCTCAAAGGAAAAATCCTCTGTGGGAAGAGGCTGAAGGAATGGATTCCTCTGCATCAGATTCCTCATAAGTGGAGAGGGGTTGCATGTCTTCATAGTCAGATGCATCAGATTCACCTGACTCTTGTTCAGACAAAACTACTGGGGACAGATCTCTTTTTCTCTCTGAGGGGGTAAGCCTGGCTTCCCCTGATCAGCATAATGTCTTCTGCCATTTTAAGCATTTGAGACTGAGGCAAGGTAGCAGGTGACTGCGAGTGGGTAGTTTCTTAATTGTGGTTCGAACCCTGGGCCTAAGGAACCCGGCTGTTTTCGAAAGAACGGTAGTCACGAAAGAAGACGTCGGTTTGTGTTGAGATTCGGTGGTGCGAAGGAATTCCTTGGAAGCCGGTGTTTGCTCAGTGGCTCCGGACCCATCCAAGGTAGGGACCACCACAAGATCCTTAGACGAATAAGAGTTTTGCAGCATACCGGACTCTGAAAGGGTCTCTGTAGTGGCCTGCAAATCAACTGAAGTGAGCATCAGGGACTGCGAAAGTGCCCGAGTAACAGAGGACTGACGACTAGCTTAACGGAAGCATTATCGGTAGGTTTGGACCTGTGGGGTCTGTCTCTGTCTTTATCTTTAAATTTTTTTGGAAGATCCGCTGTCAGATGGCTTACCAAAGCCATATCAGAATTAGAGGACTGTAAACGAAAATATCTGGCTACAATAAGGGCCCGACGACGGACAGTTCTGGCATTAAAGCACAGAAGCGACAATGGGAGACGTCGTGGTCTGGGCCTAGACAAGTGACACAGTAAGAGTGGAAGTCTCAGTGTGGTATTTGCTTTCCACAGGCGAGACAATTAACTTTTTCTGATATTGGTTAGTGCAAGAAAAAAGGATCCCTAAAGTACAGTTTTGTACCTACCATAAATGTAGATGTTCGAAGATCCACATTGCTGCAGTCCTTACACTGGGGTAGTCCGCTGTCCTCGGTCGGCCCGAATATCAAAGTATTAGGCTGACGTCGGTCAAGGCGCTCAAGACTGACATCAGGACGTCAGGGTATAAATGCGCATGACCGACGTCATATCCTCAGTCTTTTCTTGCCCCAGATGTCAGAAGACCCTAAACAGAAAGGTCAAAAAACCAAAATACAACAAAAAACAACCAACCACCCCTGTACTAAGCAGATGTACAATATATACAATATTTACAATATGTACAACCCAAACCACACAACCGCCTCTAACTACAGAGGGAAGGAGGGAGGGTAAATTGGACTGCAGCAATGTGTATCTTCGAACATCTACATTTATGGTAGGTACAAAACTGTACTATGTTCTTCATCTCACATTGCTGCAGTCCTTACACTTGGGTAGAATCCCAAAGCAGAGATAAGGGAGGATGGCAAAACTATAAAGCAGAAGGAGCTGCCAAAATGCCCTGTAAAATTGCAGTGGCAAAACCAGCCCTCGATTTAGAGTAAAGTGGAAGGTGATAATGCTTAGAGAAAGTATGCACTGAACTCCAAGTAGCTGCCTCCAAAATATCTTTAGTTGCCACCCCCCTTAAAAAAGCTGTAGAAGTGGCAGTAGCCCTAGTGGAATGAGGTCTAATCCCAGCTGGAACCTCCTTGCCATGATGGGAATAACAGAAAGCAATACAAAACCCAATCCACTTAGAAATAGTTTGTTTTGACACAGGCTTGCCCTGAGAACCCAAAGCAAAAGAAACAAACAACTGCTGAGATTGCCTGAACCCTTTAGTTCTGTTCAAATAATATCTCAACTGCCTGTGTATATCCAAAGTGTGCAAAATCTTTTCCCCTTTATTTTGGGGGTTTGCATAAAAGTAGGCAAATGAATAGTTTGGTTTAAAGCCACACTAGAAACCACTTTAGGCATAAAGGAAGGATTAGTACGCAAAGATACCCTATCCTTATGGAAAATTAAGAAAGGCTCAACTGCCATAAGGGCCTGTAATTCAGAAACCCTTCTCGCAGAGGTAATGGCCAACAAAAAAGCAGTCTTCCATGATAAATATTTCAACTCAGCAGTAGCTGCAGGCTCAAAAGGTTGTAGAGTGAGTTTCTCCAACACAAAATTGAGATCCCAAGCAGGAGTCGGAGCTCTCCGTGGGGGTCTTATATTCTTTGCCCCTCTAAGGAATTGCTTAAACAAGGGATGAGAAAACAATGGTGGCTCACAGTCATAGTGAGCAGAAATTGCTGCAGCATGAATCTTAATAGAAGAGAAGGACAAACTTTTGTCCAGTAACTCAGTAAGATATTGAAGAGCCACACTTAAATTAGGCTTAGAAACATCAAAATCCTTTGCTGCACTCCAAAATAAAAATCTCTTCCATTTATCTGCGTACACTTTCCTTGTACTAGGCCTTCTGGCCTCCAAAATAACATTCAAAACTTGCTGTGGCAGCTGAGACCCTCCAGGGTTTAAAACAGAATATGCCAGGCTGTCAGGTGAAGAGAGTGAAGCTTGACATTGAGTAAATGACTGTTCTCCTGAGACAGCAGGTGTGGAATCAAGGCAAAGGCCATGGAGGCTCCCACCAGACTTCTCAGTAATGGGTACCAGTGCTGTCGAGGCCAATCTGGAGCTATTAAAATCATCTTTGGCTTGTCCTGTCTGACCTTCAGGAGTACCTTTGGGAGGAGAGGCAGAGGTGGAAAGGCATACACATGAAGATTGTTCCAGCTGAATGAAAGAGCATCCACTTTCCAAGCTGTGTGATGAAACCTTTTGTGCAAAACTTTGGCAGCTGGTAGTTTAGTGGAGAAGCGAACAGATCTATGTCTGGAGTTCCCCAGGACACTGTCAATTTCTGAAATACATGAGGATCCAATTTCCACTCGTGGGGATTCATAATTTGCCTGCTCAACACATCTGCTAAGGAGTTCTGTGCTCCCGGCAGAAACCTTGCCTGAAGATTTAGTTGTAAACTGAGAGCAGTCTCCCACAAAATCATTGCTTGTCTGCATAGAGGATAGGAATGTGTCCCCCCTTGCTTGTTGATGTACCACATGACAGTTGTGTTGTCTGTTAGAATCAACACCTGCCCTGGAAGAAGTAAATCCTTGAAAGCTATTAATGCAAATTGGACTGCTAACATCTCCTTCAAGTTGATATGTAGATGTTGAAGTCTGGCAGGCCACGTGTCTTGTACCCACTTTCCATTTAGATGAGCTCCCCAAGCTTTGTCTGAGGCATCTGTCGTTAGAATCTGACTCGCCTCTGGCCGGGTCACAGAGAGTCCCTTGTTTAGGTGACATTCCTGAGCCCACCACAAAAATTCCTTTTGAATGCAAGGTATTATTTGAATGACAGTGTCCAAATCTTGGCAGTGCTGTGTCCATACATTTTTGAGATACCATTGCAGCTTCCTCATATGCAGTTTGGCATTGGGAAGCACCAGAATACAAGATGCCATGAACCCCAAGGCTTGAAGGACTGTCCTTGCAGTCAGCCTGGACTGATGAGACAATTGATGGAAGTAAAGAGAAAGATTCTTTTGTTTGTCCGGGGTCAAAAAAGCCATCTGGGCTGCTGTATTCAGTCTCACACCCAGAAAGCACATGTCCTGAGAGGGTACTAGACTGGACTTTATTTCGTTCACAGAATACCCCAGGCATCTTAGCACTGCTATCACATATTGCAAATGATGAAGAAGTTCGTCCTTTCCTTGGGCCAGAATCAGGCAATCGTCCAAATAAGGATAGATCTGAATTCCTCTTAGCCTGAAGAAAGCTATCACTGGAGCCAGAACCTTTGTGAACACTCTGGGTGCAGTAGATAAGCCAAAGGGCAATGCAGAGAACTGATAATGTGAAGTCCCAGCTCGAAAACGCAGATACTTCCTGCAACTTAGCCTGATAGGAACATGAAGGTAAGCCTCCTTGAGATCCAAAGTCACCATCCAGTGATCCTTGCCCAGCAGAGGTAAAAGCTGTTGTAACGTCAACATTTTGAACTTGGGAATGTCCAGATAAGTGTTGAGGATAGATAAATCCAAAATTGGTCTCCACGTGTTCCCCTTCTTTGGTACTAGGAACAGGCGAGAATAAAATCCTAGGCCCACTTCTGGTAGAGGGACCGGTTGTATGGCTCCTATTTGGAGCAGCAGAGAAATTTGCTTAAGAGCCTCTAGTCTTTGCTGAGGAGGAACGTCCGGCATGCCTTTGAAAGGAGGCAAGGTATGGAAATAAAATCTGTAACCTTGGTGTATGATATCCAATACCCATCTGTCCTGGGTAATCAAACTCCAATTTTCTCTGAAGAGTGCCAACCTTCCTCCCAAAGGTGCTGCCAGACAAGAAGGATCTGGCAGCTGAAAAGGTAGGTCATTGGGCCTGTTTACGAAAGGACTGGCCCCTGCCCTCACCTGAAGATTGTGCAGGAGAACTCCCTGTTCTAGGCCTGAAGGAGCTCTGAGCTCTGCCCCTACCACGTCTAGATCTACCCCTAGACTGACTCATAAGAAGGGTATGTCCACCCCTTAGCAGGCCAATTCCTACTAAACTTCGGAGGCTGGACTTGCAAAAAATCTTTAACAGTCTGCATAGACTTAGCCTTGTCTTCCATTTTCTTCAAGACTGACTCAACAGGTGAACCAAACAACACATCAGACTGTAAAGGAGCATCCAAAATCCTTGTCTTAACATGTTCAGATAAATTCTGATCCCTCAACCAGGCGTGCCTGCGAAGAACTGACCCAGTGGCAGCCACCCTAGACGAGGCCTGTACAGCATCAAAACCACATTGTAAAGAATGCTTACCCACCTGTTCAGAGACATGTACTAAATCTTGTAATTCCTTACACTCAATGCCTTCCGCCAGAGCATCTACCTTAGACTTCAGTTGAGAAAGTAGATAATTCTGATATTTCAACATATGAAACTGGCAATTCAAAGCCCTCATAGCCAAGGTGGAAGAAGTATAGACTTTCTTTCCCCATCTATCCAAAGCTCTGGCCTCTTTATCTGGAGGAACCGGATTTTTACAACAGAGGCCTTGACACCCTTAGGTCCCTGACTAACAGTTTCTGGGTCCGCCCTAGGACTCTTATAAAGATATTTATGAGCCTCAGGCACCCTATAATACCTATCCGGTTTAACAGGAGCAGGAGGCAAAGAATCAGGATTAAGTGAAGCCTCCGCAAACACATCTTCCACAACATCCAGAACAGGAGGTATAGCCAAAGGCCTATGCTGGGGTAAAAGTAAAAACTCCTAAGCCTTTTCCTGGAATCAGAGAAGTCCTGACCTTCCCACTTAAAATGTTCCCTCATGGAATGAAGAGTCTCTGAAAAAGAAAAATCCTCTGGAGGAGAAGCAGAAGGGGTAGAATCATCTGCATCAGAATCAGAATAAGGAGAATACTCCTGCAAGTCTTCAGCCAAGACTCTGAAACATCTGAAGGCTGCTCAAAACCCCGCAACTCTGGTTCCACCCTAGGCCTCTTATCTGGAGGGGGCAAAGAACCTCTAATCAAAGTAATTAAATCTTCTGCCATTTTAAGCATGTGCTTCTTAGGCACAGAACCAGAAGAACTAGGAGTAACACCAACAGAAGCTAAACCTGGCCTGCCTCTGGGAGAAGCCTTAGAAACAGAAGGAGAGGGCCTAACCACCTTAGGGAGGGAGTGGAGTACAGTAACCTGAGAAGCCCCTTCAGCCTGACCTGCCTCCTGGGAGGCCACATCCTGCAATAACAAAGTCTCCCCCTGAGACTCCAGAGAAGCCTCCGAGAGAACCACCGGTTCCACTGACACCTCTAAAGAACCGGCGTCCGGCACGGACGACTCTTCTTGTCTGGGTTTAGCTGCCTTGTCTTTGCGCTTCTTTGAAGAAGCGGCGCGGAGCGTCCGACGGCATCTTATAATTGCACCGCTTCCCAAAGACTAACCTGGCACAATCTAGCCTTCGCTTAATAGTGCGTTTATTGAACCTAGCACAAAAGCGACACCCTACAACGTCGTGCTCAGGCCCCAAACAAGGAATACACAAAGTATGATAATCTCTATGCGGTATCTGCTTCCCACAAGAAATACAGTTATTCACTTTTTCTGACATCCGGTAAACCACTGAGGCAAGAAAAAACTTAAATATTCCCCAACGGGGTACTTAGCCAACTTTGACTCGGTCTGAAACTCCGAATTCGAAAAATTTCAGAACGCCGAACGGCACTGGCAACGCTGCTTCTGCATCGGACCATGCGGCAAAAAAGACTGAGGATATGACGTCGGTCATGCGCATTTATACCCTGACGTCCTGATGTCAGTCTTGAGCGCCTTGACCGACGTCAGCCTAATATTTTGATATTCGGGACGACCGAGGACAGCGGACTACCCAAGTGTAAGGACTGCAGCAATGTGAGATGAAGAACATCGGGGTACTTAGCTTTAAAAGACTTCGACTTCAATTCGGAAACGAAAAATCAGTTAGCGGCTGATCAGCATTCGAACTGCTTCTGCTTCAGACTCCACGGCAAGAAAGACTGACGTAATGGTGTCAGATACCTTACTTTATACCACTGATGACCTGAAGTTAGTCCTCAAGTGACAGCAACAGACACAGAAATACGTCTCTGGTATTCGGGCTGACCGAGGGCTACCCTGGCAGGGATAACCCAAATGTGATGACTACAACAGTGAAACACGAAGAACAACGTGGCCTTATCCTCCATCTTTTTAAGTACTGCTTCTCCCATAGGACCAAATAGGTAATCTTTGTCCAAAGGAACAAACATCCAAAATACAAGATTTTATATGTTCAGGGAGGGACTACTCTCTCAGCCAGGCATGTCTTCTAATAACGGATCCTTCAGCTGGTGTCTTGCTGAATGCTTCCACAGCATCAAACCACAGAGTGGGAAGTGCTTAGCTACTTGAGAACATTAGTTGCACAAGTTTAGCAGTTCCCTAGAGATGGCTTATTTTCAGACCCCACAAATTTTTGCTTCATCTGGTCCAAGACAGTCTCCTGAAACTTGACTATATGAAATTGGCAATTTTGGGCCCCTCATAACTAGGGTAGCAGAGGTGTAAACTCATTCCAAACCAGTCCAAGGCTCTACATTCACAGTTGGTGGGACAGGAGTTTAGAAGTGCTAGCTTTACCTTAGGATCTGCTACAGGGTTCATAAAATGGTATCTATGGGAATCCAGAACTCTGCAAAATCTGTCTCACTTCCGAACAACAGGAGTGAGGCAGTCTGACTGCATGTAAGGGTCCAAGACATCATCCTCTTCCTCTAAGACTGCAGGAATGACAAGATGTTTATGTTCAAGAAGTTTAGGAATTCCCTTAACCTCTTCTTTGGCTATGGGTAATCGTGAGCAAACATTTGAAGTGCTTCCTCACGGGGTGCAGGGTCACACCAAAAGATGTGCCCTTACTGGGTGAAACTGATGCTAGGTTCTTATCAGACTAAATCCCCAAAGGAAGCAACAGACAAACTTTCCTCAAAGGAGGATTCCTCCCTGTCATCCTCTGACTCAAAGGAATTTAAAGACTCCTGGAGAGAGATGTATCTTCCTTTTACCAGATAATCATTCAGGGGCAGAAAAAGGGAGGCCAAGTTGTCGAGATCTGACTATAGTAATCCAATTCTCAGTAAGCCTAAACAGGTCCTGTTGATAAGGCCTGAACTGGGGAATGGCAGCTAGTAGGCCCTCTGCTGGGTCAAGCTGGATTCAGCATATTTGTATGAGGTGCTACAGCTGGTACGTGGACGAGCAGCTGCATCCCAAGAACTGTGAAAGGAAAGTTGTATAAAATCTTAGCATAACCATAGATGCCCTTCTCTTCCATGTTGCAGTATTCACTAGTGGGTTTACCCTTCCTCCCATCACTTGTTCGGCCAGGGTTCCAAAGCTTTTCCAGTCCCTGTTGGTGCGTCAGATGTCTGACATGTTGGCTGGTATGTGGGCCATAAAAGTAACGTCTGCGAGCACCAGTCCTCAGAACCAAGAAGCCCCAGACGGAGCCAGTTCTGACAGCATAGCCTGTATAGAAGCTGAGGAGAGCAAGTGCAAGGAAAACAAGAGGATGGAAGGAATACTGCAACATGAAGAGAAGGACATCTATGGTTATGGTAAGATTTTACACAACTTTCCAATGTCATCCTATTCCAATGTTGCAGTATTCACTAGTGGGCGAGTACAAAAGCTCACTGCTGGCTGGGTGGTGGTCTGGAAGAGGATTCCAGGAACCCATGCAGGATAGCCCTGGCAAATCCCACTCTAGTCCTAGAGATGTGGTCCAGCTTGTAGTGTCTTGTGAAGGTGTGCACAGATGACCAGCTAGCAGCTTCCAGAATGGAGTTAGTATCTAGACCTTTAAAGAAGGCTCCAGAGAAAGCCATGGCCCTTGTGGAATGGGCTCTGACGTTGCCCATTAGTGAATTTCCATGGTGTGGGTAACAAAATGAGATGGCCCTAGCAATCCAAGAAGAAATTGTTTGTTTTCCCACAGCTTTCCCCAGAGCCCTGGGGAGGAAGGAAACAAACAGCTAGTCTGATTTGCATATAGGCTTGGTCTTATGCAAGTAGAAACGAAGTTGCGTGTGTACATCCAGGGAGTGAAGGACACTCTCACAGTCTCCCTGAGGATTTGGAAAGAAGGTGGGCAGGTGAATAGCCTGCTTTAGAGAGAGGTCGTTAACCACCTTGGGTTTGAAGGAGGGATTAATCCCGAGGGTGACCCTGTCCATATGGAAAACTAAGAAAGGTGGAGTAGCCATGAGGGCTTGGAGCTCTGAGACCCTCCTGGCTGATGTCAAAGCTACTAGCAGTACTGTTTTCCAAGTACAAAATTTCAAGTCAGCCTTGCCAGCTGGGTCAAAGGGTGGCAGAGTGAGTTTTTTCCAGCACATAATTAAGACCCCAGGGAGGAGTTGGTTTTCTAGGGGTCTTTAAATGTAAAACACCTTTTAGGAATACCTTGGCTGGAAGTCTGGAAGCTAGTGGAGGCTCCATAGGCAGGCAGGCAGAAATGGCAGACAGGTGTGTTTTTAAGGAGTAAGACAAGCCTGTCTTTCGCAGTTCACACAGGTAAGAGAACTAGAGGCAGGTCGCTGTCCAGCAGCTCTGTCTTTTCTGACACCAGATAGAAAACCTTCTCCATTTAGAGAGAAAGGATTTTCTTGTGTTTGGTTTCCTGGCCTCCTGCAGGATTGAGAGCACGTCCTCATTGTGCAGGTGTCTGAAGGGAATCAGAATCCTACGGCGTCTGAAGGGAATCAGAATCCTACGGCGTCTGAAGGGAATCAGAATCCTACGGCGTCTGAAGGGAATCAGAATCCCACGTCTGAAGGAATCAGAATCCCACGTCTGAAGGGAATCAGAATCCTCACGTCTGAAGGAATCAGAATCCCACGGCGTCTGAAGGAATCAGAATCCTCACGTCTGAAGGGAATCAGAATCCTACGGCGTCTGAAGGGAATCAGAATCCTACGGCGTCTGAAGGGAATCAGAATCCTACGGCGTCTGAAGGGAATCAGAATCCTACGGCGTCTGAAGGGAATCAGAATCCTACGGCGTCTGAAGGGAATCAGAATCCTACGGCGTCTGAAGGGAATCAGAATCCTACGGCGTCTGAAGGGAATCAGAATCCTACGGCGTCTGAAGGGAATCAGAATCCCACAGTCTGAAGGAATCAGAATCCCACGTCTGAAGGAATCAGAATCCTACAGTCTGAAGGAATCAGAATCCACGGCGTCTGAAGGGAATCAGAATCCACGGCGTCTGAAGGAATCAGAATCCACAGTCTGAAGGAATCAGAATCCCGGCGTCTGAAGGAATCAGAATCCCACGGTCTGAAGGGAATCAGAATCCCACGGCGTCTGAAGGAATCAGAATCCTACGGCGTCTGAAGGGAATCAGAATCCTACGGCGTCTGAAGGGAATCAGAATCCTACGGCGTCTGAAGGGAATCAGAATCCTACGGCGTCTGAAGGGAATCAGAATCCTACGGCGCCTGAAGGGAATCAGAATCCTACGGCGTCTGAAGGGAATCAGAATCCTACGGCGTCTGAAGGGAATCAGAATCCTACGGCGTCTGAAGGGAATCAGAATCCTACGGCGTCTGAAGGGAATCGGAATCCTACGGCGTCTGAAGGGAATCAGAATCCTACGGCGTCTGAAGGGAATCGGAATCCTACGGCGTCTGAAGGGCATCGGAATCCTACGGCGTCTGAAGGGCATCAGAATCCTACGGCGTCTGAAGGGAATCAGAATCCTACGGCGTATGAAGGGAATCAGAAACCTACGGCGTCTGAAGGGAATCAGAATCCTACGGCGTCTGAAGGGAATCAGAATCCTATCAGCCCCAGGGAGAGGTGCAGGGATCTTCACTGTGGGTGAATCTGTGCCCCCTGGTGCTGTGTGAGTAGATCCACTGGGGGGAGGGGGGTAACTTGTGGTGATTGCCCTTGGACAGATGAAAAAGTAGGGGGAGCCAGTGCTGCCTTGGCCAAAAGGGGATCACCAACAAGATTTCTGGTGAGTCCTGCTGAATTTTTAGTAGGACTCTGAATCAGAGGGAATGGGGGAAAGGCATACAGGAATTTCCCCTTCCAAGACATTAAGGCATCTGTTTGAACAGCCTTCGGATCGTGAGTTCTGGAGCAATAGCTCTGGATTTGCCTGTTTGTGGAAGAGGCGAACAGGTCCATCTGTGGAATACCCCACCTGTGGATCAGATCTAGGAATACCTCCCTTGACAGCATCCACTTGTGACTGTCTGAGAAGGTTCTGATTAAGGAGTCTGCCTGGCAATTGTGTTGGGAGGGGATGTAGGCTGCCTGGAGGGAGATCCCCTGGAAGACTGCCAGATCCCATACCTGTAGGGCTAGCCTGCAGAGGAGGTAGGACTTTGTCCCTCCCTGCTTGTTCAAGTACCACATATCACTGTGGTGTGGTCTGTGAAGATCTTCAGAATGCCCTGTCTGAGGAAATGTAGAAAGGCCTGCAGGGCCAGAAGTATGGCTGACATTTCCTTGATGTTGATGCGCCATTGTTTGTGTTTGTCCTTCTACAAACTTTGCACTGTTCTTGTATCTAAAGTTCCTCCCAGCCCAGATTTGAGACGTCTATGTGCATGATCTGAGAAGGGGAGGGCAATTGTAGGGGGAGACCTGGGTTTAGGGTCACCTGGGCCATCCACATCAGCTCTTGGTGAAGCAGGGGAGAAGTGGGATTTTGAACTCTAGTGGGTGAGAGTGCTGGGACCATACTGAGGGAAGATCCCATTACATCTTTCATGTGTAATCCTGCCAGTAGCAGTATGGATATAGTGGCAGCCATGTGGCCGAGAATTTTGAGGAATTCCCTCGCAGTCAGGGTGGATGAAAAGAGGGCAGACTGAAGGTGTTGGGTCAGGGAAAGCACTTTTTCCTAGGGTTGGAAGGCCATCCTGAGGTCTGTTCTGATTCTGCATCCTAGGAAGACAATGTCTTGCGTAGGATTTAGTTTGGATTTGGGGAAGTTTATGAGGAACCCTAGAGACTGCAGCAGGAGGTCCTTTGTGTGGGAAAGGAGGGTATGCCTAGGTATGGGAAAATTTGCATACCTCTTGTTCTGCAGTAAGCAAGGACTGGGGCTATGCATTTTGTAAATACCCTTGGAGCAGTGGAGAGTCCAAAGGGCAAGGCACAGAACTGAAAATGCAAGGAGCCTGCATTGAATCTGAGGAATTTTCTGGAGGACGGTTTTATGGGAATATGTAGATAGGCTTCTTTGAAGTCCAGGGTCACCATGAAGGTCTGGGGAAGGATGAGGGGAAAGTGAATGGGTGGTAGTATCATCCTGAAGGAGGGGACCGTCAGGAATGGGATCAGGCAGGAAAGGTCAAGGATGAGTCTCCATGGTCCCTCCTTCCTGGGCACCAGAAAAATCCTTGAGTAGAAGCCTCTCCCTCGAGCAGAGGGGGGGGGGGGCGAGTTCTATGGTACTTTGGAGCAGCAGGTTGTTTAGGACCTCAGGGAGGAGGGACCATTGAGAGCGGGGAGGTAGTGGTATAGGACATTTTGGGGGGAAACATCCAAGACATGAAATAAGCCTCCCTCAGGATAGACAAAACCCATTCGCCGGATGTCACCAGAGCCCATGCAGGGAGGCAATGAGACACGGGAGGATAGAGGTATGGTGGGGGGGGGGTTAGAAAAGGAGGCAGGCAGTCAGATGCTGCCTGTCCTTTTTGGAAAGGGAGGTCTCTGGGCAGAGGCCTAAGGTGTCCTAGGCTGAGTAGTCTGTCTCATGTTTAGTCTTCTAGACCTGGAGAAGAAAAGAGGGCCTAGAAGACTTCCTAATAAATTGTGTCTTGGCCGAGTAGTTCCCCTGAAATTTTGGGATTGGAGAGACGAGAAGATGCATTAGAACTTGGAGCTCTTTCCCTTTTTGTTGATGTGACTTAAAGAGATCAGCTACTTTGCAGCCAAAAAGGGCAGTGTGAGCCAAAGGAGCATCCAAGAGTTTGGCCTTAAAGTCATCCAGTAGGGGCTGAAGACGCAGCCAAGAGCATCTCCTCAATACAGAGGCAGATGCAGCTGACCTCGCAGAGGCCTCCACTGCATTATATGCACACCTTAGAGAATATTTATTGACTTGGGAGATGAGCCCAAGCAAGGAAAAAGTACGGTAGTGTACACTTACCATAAATGTAGATGTTAAGAGTGTATTCACTGTTGCAGTCATCACATTTGGGTTATCTGCTTGCAGTAGCCCTCAGTCTGCCTGATTATCTAAGTCTTGGGTCCTGCATCGGATGCTGTCTCATATTCCATGACATCAGGTAGTCAGGGGTATAAAGCATGCAGCCGGCGCCATTACATCAGTTTTTCTTGCCCCAGATGTAAGGTGCCCCCATAATGGGGAGCAATTATATACAAGGTTACACTTCCAACAAAAAAGCAAATACACCAAAAAGCTTTAAGCATAGCAAACAATAACAGAGGTATAGTCAATAGAAGTCAGGGGGCTGGAGGAAGGGTAACCAGGACTGCAACAGTGAATACACTCGAACATCTATATTTATGGTAAATGTACACAACTGTATTATGTTCTTCATGTTTCACTGTTGCAGTCATCACATTTGGGTAGATTCCCAAAGCTAAGAATGGGAGGAGGCAATGAGACAGCGTTAGGACCAGCTATAAGGCCCTGCAAGACTGTAGTGGCAAAACCAGCTCTGGATTTAGAAAAAACTGGCAAGTGGTAATGCTTGGTGAAGGTATGTACAGAATTCCAGGTAGCAGCTTCTAGGATGTCCCGGGTAGGGACACCTCTGAGAAAGGCTGTAAAGGTAGATGCAGCCCTGGTTGAATGTTGTCTTATCCCCCTGTGAGGTAGGTTTTCCATGGTGCTTATAGCAAAAATGAATGCAGTGGCCTATCCACTTAGGAATGGTTTGCTTTGAAATGGCCTTCCCCTCTGCCCCTGCAGCAAATGCAGCCAGCAGCTGTTCAGATTTCCGGAGAGGTTTAGTCCTGTCCCAGTAAAATCTAAGTTGTCTGTTCTTGTCCAGGGAGTGCAGTATTCGTTCCCCTTTGTTCTGTGGGTTAGAAAAGAAGGTTGGCAAATTAATGGACTGATTAAGGGCCACACTGGATACCACCTTGGGCATGAAGGAGGGATTGGTCCTGAGGGACACCCTGTCCGCATGAAAGATGATGAAAGGCTCCACTGCCATGACAGCCTGTAATTCAGACACCCCTCCTTGCTGAAGTGATGGCTAGAAGGAAGGCTGTTTTCCAAGAAAGGAATTTCAACTCTGCATTTGCAGCTGGCTCAAAGGGAGGTAGAGTGAGCTTTTCCAGTAAAAAGTTAAGGTCCCAGGCTGGAGTAGGGACTCTCCTGGGTGTCCTTAAGTTTGTGGCCCCGCTGAGGAACTGCTTTAGCTGCGGATGAGAGAAGAGGCATGAACTTTGATGGAGGAAAAGGAAAGGCCCCTGTGAAGGGTTGGGAGGGTGGTCTAATGGTTAAGGTGTTTGCCTTATAAACACAAGGTGCAGGGTTTGAGTCTCACAAGGGATAATTGGCTTGGTTTAAAATGGCTCGCAAGGGCAGTTAGCTTAGTACTAATCTATGAACCTAAGCATCTCGGTTAAGAATTGAAGAATCTGAGGTAAATTGGGCGCTGCTGTGTACATCCCCTGAGTTTGGCTCCAGGAACAGAATCTTTTCCATTTTTCAGCATAGGATTTTCTAGTACTATACCTCCTTGCCTCCAGAATGACATCCATCACTTGCTTACTGAAGGATGGTAACGGAGAGATCAAGTAATTAGCCAGGCTTCCAGGTTCAGGGTTTGAAGCGGTGGGTGCAGAATCTGGCCCTCCTGCTGGGACAGCTGGGCAGGGGTCTGAGGCAGGTGCCATGGTGCCAGCAGTGACACACTGCGCAAAAGAAGGTACCAGTGTTGGTGTGGCCAGTCTGATGCAATTAGTACTGCCCTTGGTTTGTCCTATTTGATCTTTAGTAGTACCTTGGAGAGGAGAGGCAGAGGGGGAAAGGCATAAACTGACAAGCTTTTCCAGGTGAAGGACACTGCATCAACTTTCCAAGCTTGTGCAATTGATAGTTCTGGGGGGAGGCAAACAGGTCCATCTCTGGGCTCCCCCATTTGTTTCCCAACATGATGAATATCTTTGGTTCCAGTTTCCACTCGTGTGGGTCCATGAGATTTCTGCTAAGGTCGTCTGCCAGTGTATTTAGCCTTCCAGGCAGGAATTGAGCCTGTAGGTGCACTTGGTAGCTCAAGGCTGTGCTCCACAGAGCCATGGCAAATCTGTAGAGATGATACGAGTGGGTTCCTCCCTGCTTGTTTAAGTACCACATAACAGTGGTGTTGTCCGTCTTTACCAATAACTGTCCTGGAAGAATGTGGTCCTTGAAGGCTGTCAGAGCATTCTGTACAGCTAACATTTCTTTCTGATTGATATGCAGGTGCATTTGACTTGGGTATCATTTGCCCTGAATGCACTTCCCTGCCAAGTGATCCCCCCCCCCCCCCCCATGCATAGTCTGATGTGTCTGTTAGGGTTTGGGCGGCAGGGGGTAGAGTGAAAGGCAGTCCCTTGTTTTGGTGGCAGGCCTCTGCCCACCAAAGGAACTCTATCTGTAGACAAGGTATGATAGGAATCATTGATTCCAGATCCTGAGAATGTTGACACCATAGGCTTTTTAGATACCATTGTAGTTTCCTCATATGCAGTCTTGCATATGGAATTAGAAGAATGCAGGAGGCTATGAACCACAGGGCTTGCAGTATTTTCCTTGCAGATAGTTGGGTCTTTGTGGCCTGTAGTTTGAAGTAGGCTGTCAAATGAACTTGTTTCACTGGCGTAAGGTAGGCCATCTGGGAAGTTGTACTCAAGCCTTCTCCCAGGAATATAATTTGTTGGCAGGGTACAAGATGTGATTTCTTTTCTCTTATGGTGTACCCCAGCAAAGTTAACAATTTCCTTACAAATGCCAGATTTAATAGTATGCCCTGGCTTTCTGCCTGAATTAGACAATCGTCCGGGTATGGGTATATCTGAATATTTCTTTGCCTGCAAAATGCAATGACTGGAGCTAGGCACTTTGTAAATACCCTGGGCGCAATGGTGCATGTAGCCTGCTTTGAAGAGTAGGTACTCTTCTGCAAGATTCCCTTACTGGGATGTGCAGGTAGGTTTCCTTTAAATCCAGTGTTGCCAACCAGGCATCCTTGCCCAGCTTAGGAAGCAGCTGGTGAAGAGTTAGCATCTTGAATTTTGGGATCACCAAAAATGTGTTTAGGATAGAGAGGTCCAGGATAAGACACCAGGAGTTCTTTTCTGGGCACCAAGAACAGTCTTAAGTAGAAACCTTGTCCCCTTTCCTCTTCTGGAACAGGCTAAATAGCCCTGATGCTTAAGAGAGAGAGAATTTGCTTTTGAGCCTCTGTCCACTGATTTGGGGGTAGATCTGGGTAAGGAGTGAAAATGGAATCTGTATTCTTGGGGAAACTATATTTAAAACCCATTTATCCTGGGTAATGAGTTCCCAATTTTTTGCCTGTAGGGCAATCTTTCCCCTGAAAGGAACAGTCGGTTGTGCAGGGCTTGGAAGATTTAAAGTTAAGTCACTGAGACAGTTTACCATAGGGGGGAGTCTTACCACTCCCTGCTTTGGAAGTGGGAGCTCCCCACTGCTTAGTCCTGTGAGTACCTTGGGACTGAAGCCTGGGTATTCGGCTGGTTCTGGGTTTGGACTGAGAAGGCCTGGAAGAGGCAGGAAAGGACCAACGTTTAGAGGGCCAATCTTGGAGGCTGTACTTGCAGGAAATATTTAAGAGTTTGCTTAGATTTAGCTTTTTCCTCCATCTTTTTACGTACTACTTCTGCTTTGTTGCCAAACAGGCGGTCTTGGTTTAAGGGAGCATCCAGCAATTTAGCTTTAACATGATCTGGCAAAGATTGCTCCTTAAGCCAAGCATGCCTTCTAAGTACAGACCCAGTGACAGCAGCCCTGTAAGAGGCCTCTAGTGAATCAAAACCACATTGCAAAATATATATGTTTCCCAACTTTCAGCAGAATGCATTAAATCCTGTAAATCTTTATTTTCAGCACAGTCAGGAATCAACATCATTTTTTGTTTAAGCAATCCAATAATATGCTGCTGATACTTTAACATATGAAACTGGCAGTTTAAGGCCCTATGGTTGCAGAAGTGTATACCTTCTTACCGCATATATCCAGCGTCCTGGAATCTCTATCATAGGGGGTAGGATTCTTGGCAGTAGTAGCCTTAATGCCTTTGGGTCCCTGTGAAATGGTCTCAAGATCCGCAGTAGGATTTTTTAAAAGGAACTTGTGAGAGTCAGGAACACTATAATATCTATCAGGTTTTCTGGGAGCAGGAGGTAGAGAGTCAGGGGCCAAGCTAGATTTCGAGAAGGCATCAACAATGTCCAGTACAGGGGGGATAACTAAAGGCATGTGTTGGGGCAGAAGAAAGAAATCCCTAAGCCTCTTTTCGGAGTCAGTAATCCTGGCTTCCCAGTGAAAATGCTCCCCAAGAGTATGCAAGGTTTCATCAAAAGAGAAATCCTCTGGAGTGGAAGCAGAAAGAAAAAGAGTCCTCTGCATAAGAATCCTCATAAGTAGATAAGGGTAAATCCTGGTCATCAGAGGAAACAAATTTCAGAATCCTGATCGGAAGAATCATAACGAAACTCAATCCTAGCTAGGTCTCTTAGAGGGGGGAGGGTGGCTTCGCCTGATTAGAGTAACAAGGTCTTCAGCCATTCTTATAATGTTTTTTAGGCATAGAGGCCTGACCATGTGGTCTGGGCGTCGGTTTTCTAGGCATGGATCAAGTTTTAGGCCTTGAAGAAGAAAATGGCGTTGGTTTAATATGCAAGTCAGAAGGCCTGAATAAACCCTCAGAAGCCAGTGCCTGCACAGCGGCTCCGGACCCATCCAAGGTAGAGACATCCGCAGGTTCCACAGTTGAAGCATCTAGCGGCATACCCGACTCCGAATGGGTCTCAGTAGAGGTCTGCAAATCTGAAGTAGCGGGTATCAGGGGCTGCAAAAGCGCCTCAATGAGTACCAGCGAACTGGAGACTAGCTTAGGAGAAGCGTCGTCGGCAGCTTTGGACCTATACAGTCTGTCTCTGGTCTTTATCTTTGTGTTTTTTCGGAATGTCGGTAGTCAGTTGGTTTACCGAAGCCATATCTGGATAATTGAACAGAGTACCAAAATATTTAGAAGCGTAAATAAACTGATGACGAATAGTTCTTTGTTTAAATAAGGCACAAAACCAACAGTGAGGTAAGTCGTGGTCAGGACCTAAGCAAGGAACGCAGTACGAATGAAAATCTTTATGAGGTATTTGCTTTCCACAAGAAATACAATTATTAACTTTTACTGGTATCAGTTTAGAGCAAGAAAAAGTTTCCCCAACAGGGTACTTAGCTTAGTTGAAGACTTCGGTTAAGAAACTCGAAAATGAAAACTTCAGGAGTCGGCCGACCGGCACTTGCGAACTACTTCTGCTTCAGGCACTGCATGGCAAGAAAGTCTGATGCAATGGCATCGGCTGCATGCTTTATACCCCCGACTACCTGACATCATTGAAGATGAGACAGCATCCGACACATGACCCAATCCTTCTGTAGGATGTCTACATCATTTGGAGACTCAACTATGGCTCTTAGTTTGCAGTCATCTGCAAACTTAGTTAGCCAAACGCCTTCTGTGTTAGCCTGTACTTCAGAGAAGTGGATATTAAACAGGAGAGATCCCAGGACTGAACCCTGTGGTACTCCACTCGTCACTGGTTTGAAGTCAGATTTGGAGTCTGCAACTTTTACAGTGTGGGTTTTTTGTCAGTGAGCCAATTGGCAACCCATCTTGTGACGTAGGGATTTATACCTAGTTTAGTGAGTTTAGCTTTGGTGACTGCTTCAAAGAGGTCAATCAGGTTCAGGAGGCATGATCTGCCTTTCACAAACCTGAACAGGGTGGAGTCCAGAGTTTGGAGTTTACCAATGTCTTTAAGAGTTCCATGATGATACGTTCCATGGCCTTACAGACCAAGCTCGTCAGGTTAATAGGGCGGTAGTTCCCAGAATCAGTGGTGACTCCCCCTTTGTGGAGTGGGATAACTGTTGGCGTGTGCCATTCAGTGGGCACAAAGCCTGATGTGAGACTATGATTGAACATGGTACTTAGGGTAGGGAAGCCAGTTCATTCTGAAGTTTGTGTAAAACACAGTCTGGAATGTTGTCCGGTCTCATGGATGCTGTGTTTTTAGCTTTAGAGTGTGCAGCTTTTACCTGTGTAGCTGTGATTACAGGGACTCTGCATTCTTCCTGTACAGATATGGGCCCTTTAGGGGGTGAGAGGGGGGTAAAGTTAGCACTGAACCAATCTGCCATGACGTTTGCAATATCAGTTGGTTCTGTAATTTTTATGCCATTGTGCTGTAACTCAAGAGCAGATCTGGGTGTTGCCATTGAGATTCTTGACATAGCTATAGAATGCTTTGTGGCTGTCCCTAGAATCAGTGGCAATTTTGTTTTTGTAGCTAGCTTTGGAGGATCTTATAAGGGATCTCACTTCTTACTGAGGCTGACCAGGGAACCCCTCCGCTCATGGGATTGTACTCTCTTTTGCAAAAGTTTCTTCCTTCTGTTGTAGAGTCTGTTTATGGCAGGGGAACATCAGATTTGCTTCCTTTCTTTGGAGGACAGCATCTTGGTTTTGTTTGGGATAGCACAATCCATGCACTTGTGTAAGTGCTTATAGATAGCATCTGTGTAGGATTCAGCAGTCGTAACTGTGTTGTCCATCTGCATGGGTGTCATGAAGTTTGCCACTTCTGTCTTAAGAAGCATGAAGTTGGCTTTGCAGAAATTTTTTACCATGATTTCCTTAATGGGGGGGGGGGATGTGAATATCTAGGGTGATTAGCTTATGATAGGATCTGACCAACGAGGAGTTGATTTCAGGTGTGGAACACTGGTCACTCATGTTGGTAATGACTAGGTCTAGGATACTGTTGCCCCTGGTGGGGGTGTGGATAAGTTGATCCAGGGCACTGTAATTTATGAATTTCAGAAAGCATTGCGCGAAGGAGCTGGTACATGAGTTTTCCCAGTTAATGGTGGGGTAGTTGAAACTGCCCATTATTAGGGTGTTTGGTTGAACCCTATTTTCCAGTACATCAAAAAAAAGAGGAGTGGGAATCCTGGGGCATGGGAGGATCTGTAGCAAGCTACAATTTGGATTGCAGTTTTGCCCAGAGTTAGTTGCACTTGGATAACCTCGGATGAATTATGCTGAGCAACTAGCCTGGAGGTGTGGATATCCTTAATGAATATGGACACACCTCCGCCTTTGGTGTTCCAGTCCAGGTTAGGTGGCCAAAAAGTGTGGTATGAGTTATAGCCTGGTAATGCAGGGCTGTTCTCTGGACCCTTGAACCAGGTCTCAGTCACTGCACAGACATTGATGTTCTCCATTTTACAGTGCCTCGAGAGAGTGCATTTTGAGATTTAGACTTCTAGCATTGAGCAGCATTACCCTGTTTTTGCTTGCCTGTTCCTGTTACGGTGGTGAATTTGTCATTTGAACCTTGCCTAAAAAAGGCACTATAGGGGCAGCAAGAGCCTTAGCCAGTATCCGGAAGCCCAGGGGTGACAGGTGCAGGCCATCTCTGACAAAGCATCGTGGTCTGTCCACCATGTTGTCCCAGGCAGACAGATACTAGATCCCCTAAGAATGACACCAGAAGCTTAGCCAATTGCTGAAGTCAATCATTTTGTCCTTGTACTGTGGTATAATTCTGGGTGATGGCAGGATGCTACTCAGGTCTAGGGTCATACCTGCCTGGGCTACAAGATCGGAGAGCTCTTCCATGTCTCTTTTCATGTAGTCCAGGGAGGTACGTCTCAGGTCATTCACACCAACATGGACAATGACAGAGGCATATTTGTACTTGTTGTGGAGTGACCCGAGTGTGTGGGTTATGTGGCGGATCTTAGCACCTGACAAGCAGCTGACAGTAACCTCCTCCTTGTTTAGCCTTGTGAGTGGGACATCGGTATGTCTTACTATAGAGTCACCTATGACTAGTGTGTTGGGTACGTTGTTTTGCCTTACGGGCTGTGGATGAGTGGCACACTGAGTCTGTGGGCTGTGTCTCATTTGGGTTGTGTTGGGGGGTGAAGGTTGCTTGCATTTCTGCTTTGGAGGTCTCCATTGCTTGAGCAGATTATTATTGAGAGCCTCTGTGAATGTTTTTGTGTTTCTGTGTGTGGATTTTGGTGGTGTAGGTTTAGTGGAACTATATGATGAGTGTGGTGTGGTGCAAGTGTTTACCTTCTCCTCTTGACTGTCAAGTTCAGTCTTGGCTGGAGAGAGCTTTACCTCCAGTTTGGCTAGATAAGTGCATCTCTCACAGGTTGTGATGTTGGGTGGTAGGAGGAGAGGGTTGTCTGTGTACAGGAGGCAACTGCGACATTGCTCCAAGATGCCCAGATTCATCAGATAGACAGGAAAGAACAACGGGAGCTGACCCTTGGACATGCCTGAATAAAAAATTACTTTCCTCTAGACAAGTGAGGAAAATGAGTATAAGAGCTGTTTTTCTCTAAGTGAGGAAAGTAAGTACAAAAACTGTTTTCCTCTAGGTAAAGAGGAAGGTTGAGTGTTGTAGTAATTTGTAGCTTATTTAGTGCTAACAAGTTCTGAACAAGCGCTGAGCATGAATAAGCAAATTCAAGTGCTAAAACTAAGAATCTGTACCTGGATCTTGTGGTAGATAGGCTACCTAGTGCTTACCACGATCACTGATAAGCTAGAAGGCTTCTCTCCAACACAGAAAGGCTTGGGGGGTCTCAGAAGTTTACAAGCAGTCCCAGATACAGCAAATCTGTATTTAAACTAGTTACAGGAAAGGTGGGAAACAAGTGCAAACGCGGGCTTTTAAACCAGAAAGTTGAAAGAGATGGAAAAACTGCCCAAACGGCCAATAAACTACAATTTCTGGGCCAGAAACCACTCTTGTGGTAGATAGGCTACCTAGTGCCTACCACTTCCACTGATAAGCTAGAAGGCTTCCCTCCAACACAGAAAGGCTTTGGGGGCTTAAGAAGCTTACAAACAGTCCTAGTTACAGCAAATCTGTATTGTATCTGGACTAGACTAGTTATAGGAAACAAGTTTAGACATTTTTTTTTTGTTTGGAAAGGGAGAAAGGAGAAACAGAAGGTAATTCAAAGCTAAGGACCCAAGTGGCTTGCCCTTCACAAATGTTCTCTCTGTATTAGGTAGACTGAGCTAGTGACACTAGACTGGAATAGAGCTGGGACAGAGCTGAACACATGGGACTGGAGTGTCTGAAGTCAAAATATGATCGTACTGTACTCTCTTGATAAAGCTCAGTATTGCACTGAGCGAAAGCGCTTGAGGGATTTGTTACTGTGTGGTTTTTATCCAATAAATTTGTTCGTTGAATTTCACCTACTGGATTTTCATTTACCTTCTTTCTGCTGAGGACTACATTTTTTGGTTTCTCACTGTACTCTGTTGAGTGAGCAAATAAGATAGACCCAGGAGTGTTCAAAGGAGGGGCGGATAATTCCAAAGCTACCAAGAATAATACCAAAACAAGAACAGGGAGGGTGGGCAACTAAGTGCAGAGACACCACAGTATTCTATGAAACAAAAAGAAAAATAAATAACTACAGAGACACAAAAAATATTCAATGAAACAATTAAATAGACAGAAAAATGAAATACAGTACAATCTTTAACGCTGCAAGTTTGTACTTAATTCAGCTAGTAATGCAGTTGATTGCAGGTATGTAGCAGAAGCCAAACAACTCAGGTATTCAGCAGTAATCGTTGGCTAAGAGTAGTCTTTGGCTGAACAGGCCTGGGACTAAGAAGAGGTGGAGCAACATGAGGGAGGTCTGGCATAGGCCTAAGGGCCAGCAACGTGTTTTAGAGAGACTGACTAAAGGCCTGCCAGTCTGGCAAGGCCTCTGAGGTAGAAGTGATATGCCTCATTTTCTGTTTTTTCTTTGTAGGCCTAACCGGTGTCTGGCTGGTGATCGGGCTTAAAGTAATAGAAGGAACGGCAGAGGCCTGCTCCGAAGCACCCATCCCAGAAGCCGATTCCCTTCTGGCATCTGAATCAGACGCTGGGATATCCTCCCTGAATGTGTCGTCCGCTCTGGATTTTGCAGCCTCCTGGTAGGTATCCACTTTATCTGATGTGGCTGGCGCCAGTTCCTCAGCCAAGCCAACAGTGGCTAGAGGCTGAGAATCAGCAGAGGGAAGCACGGTGGAAGTGGACAGCCTCGTGGGCTTGACCCTCTTCATGGGTAGTTTGGATGGAGCGTCAGAAGCAGCTTCCATTCCAAGAGTGATCTGCCTAAGGCGCTGGTTTTCAAGGTATAAGTCAAGGGCTTGAAGTTGGTGACGAATGGTCTTGGGGACAAACGACTTACAAATGGTGCAGTTTTTATAATCGTGATCGCTACCCAAAAGAGAGAGTTACTGGTCCTGGGTGTCTTTGTGGGGAATCTGGCCACCACAATTGCACTTACTCTTACCGGACATTAACAGACTATAGTAAATACAAAAGAATTGAAGAAAAATCTCCAACGGGGTACTTATCTTAATGTGAAACTGATCAGATGTCCATGAGTATCAGTAACACCTGCCCGCTGAAAAGTTCTGAGAACTGGTGCATGCAGACGTCACTTTTATGGCCAACATACCAGCCAACACACATCAGACATCCGACAGACCAACAGGGACTGGAAAAGCTTTGGAAACCTGGCCGAACAAGCTAATGGGAAGAAGGGAAAACCCACTAGTGAATACTGCAACACTGTAATAGGACATCCAAGGTGATATCGATTTCCTGACAATGGGGGACTCCGGTCTCTCCTTCGACAGATGGAAAATGGTTGAAAGCCAAAACCTGCAAAGCATCTCTGGACCCAACCGAAGTCCTTCAGCTTGTGCACAAGTAGAGGGACCCAGCTGAATACTAGCCTTAGACTGGGTCTTGATGGAAACCTGTGCCACAACCTAAGTGGTTGGAGGGGGCTGTGAAAGCATCTTACCTTCTTCAATGATAATGCTAGGTGGGTTGGCGGATGGCAAACAAGCATCATCCAAGTACCCTATACTTGGATGCTTTTCTATCTTACACCTAGGGAGATCAACCTTGGCCAGACTGGCGGATGGCATGGTACAAATAAGGCCTTAACGACTTAAGGTGGTTAGCTAAAATCGCAGCCCTACTCTTGATCATCCTACTGTTAAAGCGAGTACAGACCTGACAGGTACATTGGGTTCTGGGTCTAAACAAGCTATGCAAAAGGACAAATTCCTGGTGTGACATCTGCTTGCCACAGAGGAGACTGTTGTTAATTTTCTCTGACAATTGTCAAGAAATATAAGAAAAGTGTGGCCCAACCAACACACTGCCTAGCACTCCGCTTCGGACTCTGATGGCAAAAACTAACTGAAGTTATGGTGCCAGCAAACTACCTTCATACCCAGATGTCTTGACATTGGTCAGAACATCTGCCAGCTCCTCGAGGAAGAGGAAATTCTCCGGCAGTTAGGCTGGCTAACTGCTTCCACAGCAGGAAATCCCACCAGTTAGGACTGCAGCAGTGGAATGTGAATAACGTCCTCCACTAGCATAAGAAGCAAAATGCATTCGCTGCCATTCCCCCCTTGCTCTGCTAAAGAATGCAAAGAGTTGGAGGACAAAGTCATTATTCACTGTGGTAAAAAGATCACAGCAGTGATCCACTCCCAGAAGCTCAAACCAAACAAAACTCTCGGGTCCAGAAGAGGAATGCAAAAGCAGTTTAGTTTCTCCCATCATTTTCACTTCAAAGACTAGGACAAATTATAGGTGACTACTAGGTTTTAAGCCTAGCTTCCCTAAATATATCTGACAGGTTGATAACTCAAGGGTTGTTTTACAGGTTACATGTAGACTTGAGCATGGGTGGTCACATATTTATGGGCTGGCTCAATTAAAGACATGGGTGCCAGACCAAGGGAAAGTTTCAGATTCCTAATCCACTGGTTCAGGATACAGTTGAACTGGGTTATGGAAGAGCTCTGCTTGATAAGGACGGAAAGCCTATTGTAGAGGAGGGGTAGTCTCAGAGATGCAAACTTGTCCCCCCATCATGTCCTATTTATGCTGTAAGCGAGGTTTAGGCTCTTAGATGAGGTAACTTGATGCTATTTGTTTTGTGGATGTGAAACAGGTCCATCAGAGCAGGGTCAGTGGATGCATTGTGGGCCAGGCATAGATCACCTCTCTGGAGTTAGTAGAACAACAAGGACACAGCTTTGAAACTGTATGAAGGACATGTTTATACCCTGTAATCTTTTTGTGAGAAACCTCTATGGATACCTTCAGTTACTGCATATGCATGGTCAGGTACAGTCTGAAGGGAGTTGACAACAGCAGAACAATGATATCCTTGGACCTAGATGCCATACCTTTGCTTGCAAGTTGTACAATGTAGAATGATTTCCTTACCACCTAAGACACGATGGTCACAGGCCAGGTTACATCCTGCATGAGTTCCAAGATTACTGGGTCTACTCTTATGGGTGTACTGTCAATGTGGTAGCTTCCAAGGGTAGCAAGTCTAGCCAAAGGATACTGTTATGCATTGCTTAGCAGGGAGTTTTATATCGTGACTCTGGTACCAGTGTTTGTTTGTGTCAGGCCTTCTTGGAAGGTATTTGTCACTGGGGATTCTATGACTGTACCCAGTATGCAACTGTCTGCAAACCTGGTAAACCCCCCTTATCCTAACTTCTTGGGTTCTACCTGTGAGGCAGCTGGCTATCTAGTGGATGAAACAGGGGTTTATACCTAATTCTGTGAATCTGTCAACAATGCCAGAGTGGTGTATTGTGCTGGAAGCTTTGGCCAGGTCAAGGTAGGTAGTATGCAGTTTCTCCTTCATTCACTGCTTTGGTGACCTTCTTGAAGTCAAGTCCACCAAACTAAGTAAGCATGATCTGCCCTTTACAAAGCCAAATTGGACTGCATTCAGAGACTGAAAGTCTCCTATGTCATTGTTTACTACTTCCATGACAATTATTTCCATAAGCTTGCATACAAGACTAGTCAGACTTCTGGCTCTGTAGATGGCCTGCCCTTGTGCAGGGGATGACAGCTGCAGTTCTCAATACACTTGGTACAAGGCCTGCCTGGAGGCTGCAGCTAACTAGTGATTCTAGTAGTCTTGACTGGTCACATTTCATGCTATTAAGGAAGTATCCTGGGTTACTACAACAGCCCAGTGATTGAATGTTCTTGGCTTTAGAGAATGCATTGAGGATGTGTTCCCTAGTAATAGGCGAGTTATGGTCAAGGGTACTTCCTGAGGGGTGTCGGGGGGTAAAATTGGAGCTATGTTTTTTGGCCAGTAAGTTTGTTGCATCTTTAGGCTAAGTATAGGTGGTTCATTTATAATTAGTTTGGCATACTGCTGCATAATGACTGAAGTTGTGGACACAGCTGAAAAAAGTGCCCTTGGCCTGTGAGGCTATTTTTACCTCAAACTTAGCTTTGGCAGACCATCATCCATCCTTTGGTTGAGATGCTAAACCGAAGCCCCATCTCCTTGAGTGGGTGGTAGCTCAGGTGGATGTAAAAGATTCCACACTTATCAAAAAGAGTAGGGGAAATTCCCTGGCCACCACCCAAGCTGCACGTTTAGTTTAATGATGGAGGTTTCTCCCTTGCTGGGCATTGCACTTCTTAAAATTTTCCCACAATTTTTCTTATTTTGTTATGCAATCTGTAAATGCTGTGATTCCACCAGGGTAGCATGTTTTTTGAGTTTGTCACGTGCTTTTTCCAGGTAGGTACAGCTGGCAAAATGCATCTATTAACATGAATGTACAGGGTTTCTTTGAACAAGTTCACATAGGCAATGGTGCTCTTGGGGTTTAAGGGGACATGGAATTTTGCCAGGGTGTTAATAGAAAGTTTACCCTATAACAATTCCTTAAAGTACCAGGGCTTGCTGGGATCTCGGATGCTATTTTTATTTCAAAGGAAACAGAAGTACTGTGTCTGTGGATTTTCACTCAACATACGAAGCTCCACTGAAAACAGGCTGTCAACATGCACCTTTGCTTCTGTACAACAAACTGGTTATTACACCAAAACAAAATAGCCTGGTTTAAGCTCTCCTCCACAGTCTTCACCGTTAGAACTGCCTGCAGCTCCAGCTGGTCCACAAAGAACCCCCTTCTCTTCCTGGATTATAACTTCTCCTGAAATGCAGAACAGCCAAGGTGAGCTGGGCTGATCACCCTGGCAGTGAAACATATGCTATCAGGACCTTCAACAGGCTCGCCTACAGGAATAGTAGACTGCTGGGGACTAGACACAACAGTCTAATACCAACAGGAAATCATTGAGTGCATGCAGACTGCATGAGACTTTACAGCTCACTAGAAAAGCAACACACTCAGGCATGCAAAAGGCACCTTGAAGATTGTGGCTTACTCCAGATAGTCAAGTGCCATAAAGCTTCCATTACTCATGTTCAAGCAGCTTCTGGCAACAAAGGCATGACCCTCAACTCAAGACAGCACTCAACATACTGACTGAAATCAAGGAGAAAAAAGAACACACCTCCAAGCGATGCACGGTACCAAACCCAAAATAAACCAAGTCCAACAAAAAAAGTCAGGTACAGTTCCACAGCTGAATGAACAAAATCCCAAAGTTCATCAAAACAAATAACTTGAATGTGGAGATAGATGAGCACTTTCACAATTTAAAAATTGCTTCTTCAGATCAAAGAATGAAACTGAAAAACTACTTGTATATACAATGAGTAAGTAAAACCAATTAAATAATCAACCTATTAAGGCATCTCATTAAATCTTGTAATAGTGAAGTCAGCATAACCAAAAAACCCTTGCGCTCAAAGGCATGTATGTGTAGTTTATCTCTAAAATACATAATGCATAAGAAACACATATACATATAAAAATATATGTGAATGAATACATATCTTAAACTTCTACTATTAAGTTCTGGTTTTAGGGGATCATAATTAAGGACAGAGCCCTTATGTGCTCTGAGCCTTAAAATCTTCCTGGTTTCACTGCGTTCTGTCTCATTGGTTAAGTCACCCAACTTCATATCTTCCTTCACTGTTTCTATCACTTGAAATAAAAACTTATGTTGATTTCCCTCTTGTGCAGTATGCTTTGCTAATGCACTATATTCTAGCCCCTTATTGAAGTAATATACATGGTCCCTTATTTGTTCATGAAGACGTCTGTTGGTTTCGCCAACATAAAATTTATTACAGCACGCCCAAATAGCTAAGTAAACTAAATTCTTCGTATTGCAGCTGGCTAAGGTGTTGAACCTAAATTCTTCACCAGAGTCAGGTTTGTATAAATACTGGATGTTTGAGTATGTAATGGCAACAATTACATGCCCCACATTTTTTTGTACCTTTCATCCCATTATTTATCCCTACATCTTTTACTTTAGGGTAACAAAGCTGTCTCCTCAGGGATTTTTTGTTCCTATAAATAAGAGGGCATCTTTCCTATAATGCCAGTTACATTGTTATCCATATGCAAAACATTCCAACGTCTGCGAACTATATCTTTAATAATATTAGCCTCACTACTGTATGTTAAAGTGAAAGAGACCTTTCTATTCTTAGACTTTCGATTTCGCACATTGCCTCTATGGGTTGAAGGATAAAAAGGTTTACCCAAACCTTTCCTTTCTTTCTTAACTAACTCACTAGTTTTTTTTCAATTTCAGTACCATCATACCCTCTATTCTCAAAATATCTCCCAAGCCTAATTCTTTCTCAAAATCAGTGTCATCCACAGTCTACAAAGACATAGCATTTGTCCCTTGACAACACTGGAGAATATATGTCCCGGATGCAGGCTATCTTGGTGCAAATATGATGGAACATAGCATTCCTTTCTAAAACATTTGTAGAGATACTATTGTTGTAAATATTCCTCTCAATATGGATGTCTAGTTAATACTACTAGGAGAATTACTCAGCAGTGAATTTCAAATATAGGGCATGTAATGTTTGCCATTACCTACTCGAACATCCAGTATTTATACATCCTGACTCTGGTCAAGAATTTAGGTTCAACACCTTAGCCAACTGCAACATAAGAATTATTTACTTAGTTATTTGTGCATGCTGTAATAAATTTTATGTTGGCAAAATTAACAGACGTCTTTGTGAACAAATATAGGACCATGTATAGTGAATCAATAAAGGGCTAGAATATAGTGCATTAGCAAAGCATACAGCACATGAGGCAAATCAACATAAGTTTTTATTTCAAGTGATAGAAACAGTGAAGGAAGATATGAGGTTAGGTGATTTAACCAAGGACACAGAACGCAGTGCAACCAGGTGGATTTTAAGGCTAAGAGCACATAAGGGCTCTGGCCTTAATGACGCTGTTCCCCTAAAACCAGAACTTAATAGAAGTTGAAGATAATATGTATTCATTCACATATATTTTTATGTGTTTTTTTATGCATTATATATTTTAGAGATAAACTATGTATACATGCCTTTAAGCACAAGGATTTTTTGGTTATGCTGACTTCACTATTACAAGATTTAATGAGATGCCTTAATAGGTTGATTACTTAATTGGTTTTACTTACTCATTGTTTATACAAGTAGTTTTTCAGTTTCATTCTTTGATCTGAAGAAGCTATTTTTAAACTGTGAAAGCGCTCATCTAACTCCACATTAAAGTTTTGTTTTTACGAACTTTGGGATTTTGTTCATTCAGCTGTGGAACTGTACCTGACTTTTTAGTGGACACCGACTGAAATAACCAACGTCCAGAATGGGAAGGAAACCATGGAACTATAAAGAAGAGGGATCAGAACCCATGGCCACTTTCCAAAGGAAGAGTAGCTTCTATGGCCCTTTTGAGGAGGGCAGTCTGGACCTATCCCAAAAAATCTGCAAAGATAACCAGGTATCCTAAGTGAAGCCCATTATGGGAGAGGACCTAAAAGGTTTAAGATATGTCGTTACCTCCAACATCAAGAACCCACCCTTCAGTCCCCTCAAAGGAAAGCCCTGATGTACAGCCAGGACTGTATGTATGCTGGTGCTGCCCTCATGAGAAATGTAAACGCTGGGGGAAGGATATACTATCTGATGCTTATACGCTCTTGTTAGCTTGCTAGAGGATTTCCTTTTCCTCAGGTGGGGGCGGATGTTTAGGAAGATGGGTGGCTCAAGGTGGTGGATTACTGAGACCCTTAACTACAGTGAGGGCCGGCTTCTTCAAATTAGTCAACCAATTCCCCAGAGGACTAATTAAAGACCATTACGCCCCCCCCCCAAATGGAATAGTGTATCCAGGATAGCCTGCCCGTGCTCTTCCTTGTGAAAGGAATACTTAGGTCATGTCATTATGTACAGGCATATGCCATAGCCACATCATCAAAACTGTAATGAGCCACATGGAAACTGGCCAAGGTACTGACCCACTCCTACTTGAAGCCAGACAGCTGAAAGCTTTTTAGAACCCGATCCACCAGGATGTATACTCTACTGAATATTTTCTCTGAAAAAAGACTCCCTAACAACAGCGGTCTTTTCTTACATTTCTTCCCTTTGGATCATTATTCTATTAATGCTGTCAAATGTTTGCATCTCCCCCACACACAAAAGTACACTGATCCACATATCAGTTTTAAAAATGTTTTGCCATTCTCTTGCCAGTACACAAATACTTTATGAGCATGGTTAAAAACTGACTAGGTCCATATGAATTTGGGTTTGGGGGGTCTTTACCCTCTTTGGGTTATACAGCCATGACTGCTTTCAAGATGCAGGTACTTTTAAAATATTGTTAAACAAAGCCTTCTAGATCTTCCAACTTCAAAATGTACACAGAAATACAATGTTCTAGAGACTTCCCTGCTGACTGACTATACATCACACTTTTTTCTCTCATCTCCTCCTGTTATAGCTATTTGATGACACCCCTAAGAGTTAACCCAATAGTCGGGGATCTGGGAACGTATGTAGACAGCAATCTGGTATTCAACCACAACAACCAGCATATAGCAAAGACAGTAAGAAAATCATTCTGTGTCACCCAATTCATAAAGAACGGTATGGCATCCAGGTCCAAGGAAGTAACAGTACCACTCTACTCAGCCCTTATCATACCAGTCATTGAGTACAATGCTCCTTTTGGCATGTACCTAGCCAGGCACTTGCAAAAGATGGAACACCCTCAACATTTCCTCACCAGGAGAATACAAAGTATGAACAGACTTGTCCAAAATAGATCTCCTTAAGGTCCTCTCTGTACTCAGTCTCCTACTGGTTACTGACAGGTGGATCTATACCTAGCTCTGATGGAGTGCTTGTATATCTGCAAGACAAAACTTCAGAAACTAAAGATCCAGGGATGTGAACTTTGTCTGCAACATAAACAGAACTTGCTGGAGAGACAGTTATCTGTCTCAAAGGAGACCCGCTCTATGGAATAAGCTCCTCATCTACGCAACACAAAGTTCATTCCTGACCCTGTTAAAAAGGAACTCTGATTATTGGATGGAAAATCGCAAATTCACCACTGGCCTGACACCCATGTCTCTGATGGACAGAGATCGACACCAAGTAAATTAATCCTCAAGTAACATACCCCCCCACCCCCTCTCCAACACATAACCCTTAGCTACCTCCTTACTAACAAACCCCAATATAGTAGTCCAAGGAACTCTGGGTTGCAGGGCTAGGCTTGTAAAGACCCTGGTGGCTGTTAGCCTAGCATTAACCAGTCTCTAACTTTGACATAATTAAGTCTTCTGTAAATATATCCATTTGTGCCTTTTCTTGATTCCCCATTCCTCTGCTTCAGAGATTTTCATAACATTTCTGAAACACTTAATACCTCTATAGGATCTACGGTTACGTTTCTTGTTATAGGCTTCCAAAATCAGGCAGCAACCCCTTATTTCTGTTGCTCAAGTTATTGTATGAAAATTTTTTGTGCTCTAGAGTTAAAAAAAAAAAAAAAAATTGATGCTTAACAGCAACCTTTCTAAATTCATGTGTACTGTCTAAATCTGTTTCCCTTTAGCACTTTGCATTTGTTTCTCTTTTTGCTCTGCAGAATTCCCCTTATTCTGCAACAGTTTATCCTTTGTAATTCACATTACTTTTCCCTATCTTTCTCTCTTACTCCTGCCATATCTCTCCATTTGCATTTCATCCCACTCATTAGCTATGCTTTCTGAAGAAATTTCTATCTTCCATAACAACTCTCAAATCATTTCCACTACCCATCCCTTAAATTCTCCTCTCTAACAGATAAGTAGGAAAATGACAAAGACTCTCATTTTACTTCACTATAATGCAACTTATCATATAGGTAAGCTTTAAAGGCCAACTTGTATTAAAAAAAAAAAAAAATGATTACAGTCTAGCTACTTGTTTCATTTGGGTGGATCTTTGCCCTAACAGTTTTTACTTACAGGGAGAGTATAAAAAATTCCCTACATTTGGTGGAATTACCACAGACAAGAATCCTGGTGTATATTTTAGATCCTCTGTACTTGGGTCATACCAAAGGCAGTTAAACCATGAAACTCTGGAGTCTGAAGCGGTCTACAGATTTTTTTGCTGCAAAACAGCTCACAGGAGGAGGTGAAATTCTTTGCCAATCAGATGCCTGCCTGACATCACCTGACATACTTTCCCTGGGCAGGCATTCCATTATTAAACCTTAGCTCCTGCATCATAGTAATCAGCATTTCCCTCTTCTGTACCCTTGGAAAGTACTGCTCATGGTAGGTCATAATTAGCTGCTTCCTTAACTCTTACTAGATTAGGGGCTGGACAGAGTGCTTTACCTCCAAAGCCAACATGTACCAAGTAAAACCTTGGCTGCAACCAAGTAAAGGATATCTGCCTATAATTTTATTTATTTATTTATTTATTTTACATTTGTTAACCGGGAAATTCCGACTGGACCAGGTCCATTTTCAGCGGAGGCCCGGGGAGAAAAGCTCCAACATCAAGTTATACAAATACAGTACATCCAGCATAATACACAAAACAGGTTACATCATGTATGCTGAGCATAGTAATATAACAAGAATTAATAAAAACACTCCAGGTAAAAGATATAGAACATGGGTAAAAAGACAATGTCAGTCATACTTTGGTAAGAAAAGAAAATGTATCAAGTAAGATTCTACAGTTAAGATCTTAAATTGTGCTTGCAGTTGCTGTTTCAAGTTTGCACAGAGTGAAAATACTGTTGGACATTTAATGGAGCAATACTGCATGGTGTTAAATGTTGAATCAGCTAACAAGGATATATCCCCACTGCCAAATATCAATAGATGAATAACGCCTGTATATGATACAGCTTTGCAGTTTGCTCACATATAGGTTTTTAAGGATGCTATTAATGTAATAATGTTTAAGAGCAGAAAGCGTTGTCGCCTCACAGTTAGACGTTGCCCGTTCGATTCTCAGTTAGAGCGTCTTCTGTGTGGCAACATGCGTGAATGGGCGTTCCTTCGTTGAAGGTTGTGCGTTAGGCCCGGCAAGCCAGCACATAAAAATCTACTGCCAATCATTAGCGGACCGGAGTTCTGCTGTGGCGACCCCTAACCGGGAAAAGCCGAAAGACACAAACACTAGCAAGCATAGTTTAGTATGCCAGTTCGATGTCTTAATGATATTAACATGAAATTAAATGCTGCATTAGTTACATTAATAATGGGCATACTACTCATACGGATAAACTAGTCATAATAAGCATGTACCTGGCAATACAAGAGGGCAATGATTAAGGGCTATTAATCTGGGAGATGGAACCCTTCCTAAACTAGTTAAAGCATCCTAAAATGCAAATGTTCAAACAGTACTACTAGGGGCAAAAATTATAATAGGATTGTAGTACTTGAGTTCTAAAGCTGTGGCTTATGAAATCCTGGTTTGCAGCATTTAAAACTTTAATTTGGTGCCACATACAACAAGCAGACTCAAATCTGATGCTACATTAAACTGTAGCATTGTCACTACACCAGAAAGGCATCTTTACTCCAAGGGGCAGGCTCTGAATCCTAACAATTTACATTATAAATTACCACAGCATTTTGCAACCTGTAATAGTTCCTGTAATTTTAGTGGTTCAAACCTGATTTTGACGATACACTGTCAGAAAAGGTTGCAGCACATGAAGACTAAAAGAATTGCACCCCACTACCTGAAAATTAAAGGGAGAAGCTTGTAAGATAACAAATAGGCTCTTAGTCCATTTATGCTGAAATTCAAACTGAGGAGATATTGCTAAAAACCTTACTTGCACACTACTGGCCAAGAATACCAACAAAATATGCTACTTATCCCCTCAGTTAACTGAAAATGTGTATAAACAAACAATCCTTCTGCAATAAACAGCATAGTTTGCAGTCAACTGCATTTTTAACAGGACAGCAGAATTCATGGAAGATACTTAAAAAGAAAAGGAAGAAGACATTCCTACAACAAAAATGCTTCAAAGATGATACTGATGATACCTGGCACCATCAGGTAAATCCCTAATGACTAAAGTAAGAAAGAAAAGTGATTACCGACTAGCTAGCTGTTTCACTAGGACACACCTTTGCCCTGAAGAGTTTTAAAACACAGGGACAATACTGAAACACTCCCTACCCTTGGGGGAACCACCACAGACAAGAAAACTGTGTATATTTAGGATACTATGTACATAGGTCATACCAAAGGCAGTTACACCCATGAACTCTGAAATGTTACCTGTGTGTGGAGTTGTCTAGAGAGAGCGTTTGGCTTAGAAACAGTTCACTGAAGGGGGTGAAACTCTACTCCATTCAGCCACACTGTACACAGCTTCACTCCATTCCCCATCGCACCCACCCAGCATAGTTTCTTTACAGTTAGCGAGCCACTTCTGCTTCCTTTATTTCCTTCTCCCATTTCCTCCCAATTATTTCTTCCTCTCTGGGCTCAAATACACAACACCCTTATCCAACTACAGCTGCTATCTGGAAATCTGATGTATGATTGACACTACAGGCAGCACTGTTCTCAATTCCATGTTGCTAATAACCACAGTTTGTTACACAGTTACCATATCTTTCTATTGCTCATCTCATCTTTATGGCAACCATGTACCCCATAGATTCTGCTACCCAACTTTATATCATACTACTCGTTAACTTTTAGTTGAAACACTCCTACCACTTTCCATTCATGATACACCACAGCCATTAAATATCATACTCAATTTCCATATTGCCTTCTCCCTTCTATAACACCTCCAGTACTTATAAAAGCAGAAGGCAAATACATAATTTACAATCACCACCAACAAAACTGTCTCTGGCACATTAAAAAGTACCTCTCACAACTCTACTCTTTAAGATGCCAAGAGCTGTGGACACAGAAGTCAACCCAGCACCAACTTTCAGCACTCAGCTCCTACAAAGCCCTCCTGTCTAATATCCAACTAGTCATCAAAATCCACTAGATATAGTCTCATATCAAACTCACAATACAAGAAAATCATGGAGAATAACCTGCTCGACATTGGCAACATTAACAAGGGAAAGGGCTGGACTAGAAGGCTTAGTTTAATTCAGGGAAAGCCCATACACTAGGAGTAAAAGAAAAGTACAGTTGTGTACCTACCATAAATGTAGATGTTCCGAGTGTATTCACTGTTGCAGTCATTACACTTGGGTTGTCCTGCTGGCAGGCTGCCCGCAGTCGGCCTGAATTCCAAAGTCCTGGTCCGGCGTCGGTTGCTGTGGCCTCTTCCCTGACGTCAGTGTGCCAGGGGTATAAAAGATGCAGCCGATACCATTTTCTTCAGTTTTTCTTGCCCCAGATGTCAGGTGCCCCCAAAAGGGTAGGCTAAAAAACATTGCTTATAAAAGCATGCACTAAAATAAATACCTTCATCTACAAGCAAATACACCACATAGGTTGTATAGGATACAGAAGTACAGATAAGTCCCAGCAAAGAAAGGGGGATGGTGGGTGGGTAACCTGGACTGCACCAGTGAATACATTTGAACATCTACATTTATGGTACGTACACAACTGTACTATGATCATCGTGTTTCACTGTTGCTGTCATTACACTTGGGTTGAATCCCAAAGCGGAGGTTGGGCGGCTGTGTCTAAATAGAGTTAGGAGTGGCTATAAGGCCCTGCAGAACTGCAGTGGCAAAGCCTTCTCTGGATTTAGAGTAAAGAGGCAAGTGGTAGTGCTTAGTAAAAGTGTGCACTGAAGCCCAAGTTGCAGCCTCCAAAATATCCTTGGTTGGTACTCCTCAGAGAAAGGCTGCTGTGGTGGCTGCTGCCCTGGTAGAATGTGGTCTAATGCCCTTAGGCACTGACTTGCCATGTTGTGAATAGCAGAAACGAATGCAGCGTCCTATCCATTTTGAAATAGTCTGCTTTGAGATAGCCTTTCCTTGTGATCCTGCAGCATATGACACTAAAAGTTTCTCAGTCTTTCTGAAAGCTTTAGTTTTGTCCAAGTAGAAGCGTAGCTGTCTGTGCATGTCCAAATAATGCAGAAGTCTCCCCCCTTTATTCTGTGGCTTTGGGAAAAAAGTAGCCAAATGAATGGTTTGGTTAGAAGCCACACTGGATACCACCTTAGGCATAAATGTTGGGTTTGTCCTTAGAGAAACCCTGTCCGGATGGAAGATAATAAAAGGTTCCACAGCCATTAATGCCTGTAACTCTGAGACTCTTCTTGCTGAAGTTATTGCTAGGAGCAGAGCTGTTTTCCATGATATGAATTTTATCTCAGATGTACTGGCTGGCTCGAAAGGAGGCTGTGTGAGTTTTTCCAAGACAAAATTGAGGTCCCATGCAGGTATTGGTGCTCTCCTTGGAGGTCTTATATTTTTGGCCCCCCTGAGGAACTGCCTAAGCAATGGATGTGAAAAAATACGTGGGTCTGCATTGTAATGAGCTGAAATGGCAGAGGCATGGATCTTAATTGATGAGAAGGATAGGCCTTTGTCCAGCATCTCAGTTAGATATTGTAAAATCTGAGATATATATGGGACAAGCATGTCAATTCCTTGTGCCTGGTTTCAACCACAGAATCTCTTCCATTTTTCTGCATATGATTTTCTTGTGCTAGGCCTCCTGGCTTCCAAAATAACATCCATAACCGCTTTAAAGAGAGGTGTATTCCGAATGGTTACACTATCCTCCAAGCAGCTAGATTTAGGGTTCTGAGTTGGCTGTACAGGATCTGGATTGTTCTGTTGGGTCAGTAAATGAGGAATTTGAGGCAATGTCCAGGCTGGGCCCTGGGACAAGCTCCTTAGGATTGGGTACCGGTGTTGGCGTGGCCAATCTGGGGCAATTAGTATCATTTGTGGCTTCTCTTGTCTGACCTTTAGGAGTACCTTGGGGAGGGGAGGCAGTGGAGGAAAGGCGTATAACTGTAAGGATGTTCCAGGTGAATGACAAGGCATCCACTTTCCATGCTTGTTTGTGATAAGTCCTTGTGCAGAATCTCTGAAGTTGGCAGTTGTGAGGGGAGGCAAAAAGATCTATGTCGGGGCATCCCCATTACCTTGTTATCATGCTGATGATTTGTGGATCTAGATTCCACTTGTGAGGATCCATGAGGTTTCTGCTTAGTCCGTCTGCCAGAGCATTTGTTTTTCCTGGCAGGAATTGTGCTTGCAGGTGTACTTGGTAGGTCAATGCTGTGTTCCACAAAATCATGGCTTATCTGCAGAGGGGGTAGGAATGTGTGCACCCCTGCTTGTTTATGTACCACACAACTGTGGTGTTGTCCGTCTATCAGCAGCTGTCCTGGATGAAGCAGGTCCTTGAAGGCTGTCAGGGCATTTTGTACAGCTAGCATCTATTTTTGATTTATGTGAAGATGCCTTTGGCTTGGGGGCCATGTGCCCTGAATACATTTTCCTGCCATGTGGGCTCCCCAGGCATAGTCTGACGCATCTGTTGTTAGTGTTTGCCTGGCTGTGGGTAAAGTGAATGGCTGTCCCTTGTTGTGGTGACAGGCTTGTGCCCACCATCGAAACTCCTGTTGCAGGCAGGGAATGAGTGAAATTAATGATTCCAGGCTGTGGCAATGTTGAGTCCAAACACTTTTTAGATACCACTGTAGTTTCCTCATATGCAGTCTTGCATATGGAATTAGGAAAATGCAGGAGGCCATGTAGCCCAGAGCCTGCAGAATTTTTCTTGCAGATAACTGGGTCTTTGCTGCCATGCTTTTGAAGTAAGAAGTCAGTTGCCTTTGTTTGTCTGGCGTGAGATATGCCATCTGGGCAGTTGTATTTAAGCTTGCACACAGGAATATTATCTCGAGAGGGTACTAGTTTTGATTTCTTTTCGTTTACTGTGTACCCTAGGCAAATTAGTAATCCTTTTACAAATGCCAGACACTTTAGCAGAATGTCTTTGGTCTCTGCTTGAATAAGGCAGTTGTCCAAGTAGGGATATATCTGAATTACTCTTTGTCTGCAAAATGCAATTACTGGTGCCAAGCATTTTATGAAGACCCTGGGCGCAGTAGATAAGCCAAAGGGCAGTGCAGAGAATTGGTAATGCATTGAGCCAGCTATGAATCTGAGATATCTTCTGCAAGATTGTCTGATTGGGACATACAGGTATGCCTCTGATGTCAAAAGTTACTAGCCAAGCCTTCTTGCCCAGCATGGGCAGAAGCTGTTGTAGAGTCAACATTTTGAATTTTGGAACGTCTAGAAAAGTATTTAGAATAGACAGGTCCAGAATTGGTCTCCATGCTTTGTCCTTTCTTGGTACTAAGAAAAGTCTTGAGTAAAATCCTTGTCCCTGCTCTTGTTGAGGCACTGGCTGAATGGCCCTCATGTCCATGAGAGATAAAACTTGTTTTTGTGCCTCTGCCCATTGATTGTGTGGCAGGTCTGGCATACCTTTTTGTCTTTGGAAGGGTGTGAAAGTGGAACCTGTAGCCCTGAGAGACTATATTTAGGACCCATTTGTCCTGGGTGATCGTGTGCCAATTTTGTGAAAAAAGTGCTAGCTTTCCCCCTAAGGGTGCTGCCAAAAGATAAGTGCTTGGCATTGGCAGAGGGAAGTCATTGGGACTGTTTCCTATATGGCTGTGACTTGTCTTCTCCGCTTCTGGAGGTAGAAGCACCCCATTGTTTGGGCCTGTATGAGCCCTGGGGCTGTTGTCTGCCTCTAGGGCATCTATATCTGCCTCTTTGTGGCCTGTCTGACACGGGAAAGGACCAATTCTTTGAAGGCCAGTTCCTGCTAAATCTGGGTGGCTGTACCTGTAAGAAATCCTTCACTGTCCGCATAGATTTAGCTTTATCCTCCATTTTCTTCAACACCTCTTCTACCTTAACACCAAACAAAGTATCAAGCTGTAATGGAGCATCCAATAATTTTGCTTTAACATGATCAGGCAGAGTCTGTTCCTTTAACCAAGCATGCCTTCTAATAACAGAACCTGTTAAGGCGGCCCTCCAAGAGGCCTCCAGCGAATCATAACCACATTGCAAAGTATGTTTTCCCACTTGTTCAGCTGCATGCAATAAATCCTGCAATTCCTTGTTCTCAGAACATTCAGAATTTGTCAACATTTTCTGTTTTAACAGAGACATTAAGTATTGCTGATATTTAAGCATATGAAACTGACAATCTAAATCCCTTACCGCCAAGGAAGATTAAGTGTAAACTTTTTCCCCCCATCTGTCCAGTGCCCTAGAATCTCTATCTGAGGGAACACTTTTTTTGCAGTAGCAGCCTTGACCCCTTTGGGACCCTGGGAAATAGTTTCTGGGTCAGCAGCAGGGTTTTTATATAAATATTTAAGAGAATCTGGAACCCTGTAGTATCTGGCTTAATAGGTGCAGGAGGTACAGTGTCGAGAGACAGGCCGGACTCTGAAAATACATCTACAATGTCTAGAACAGGTGGAATAGCAAGAAGTCTGTGCTGAGGTAGTAAAAGAAAGTCTCTGAGCCTTTTCTTAGAATCTGAATAATCTTGGCTTTCCCAGTGGAAATGCTCCCTCATGGTATGCAGGGTTTCCCCAAACGAGTAATCCTCAGGAGGAGAGGCTGAAGGAATAGATTCTTCAGCATCAGAATCCTCATAGGGAGGAATAGAGTATCCCTGTTCTGAAGAGGAGTCAGAGGAAATGGAAACCTGATCAGAGGAATCATATTCAGTATCTTGCCTAGGCCTCTTATCAGGAGGGGGATGGGAACCCCTGATTAAAGTAATTAGGTCTTTGGCCATTTTGAGCATTTGTTTCTTAGGCATGGAAGTCTGTCCTGGAGAATGCTGTACTTGTTTCCTTGTCTTTAAAACTGTTTTAGTCTTTGTCTTGGATGCTGAAGTTGGCTTGATATAAAGCTGTGTAGGTCTGATAACACCCTCAGAAGCCGATGCCTGCTCAGCGGCTCCGGACCCATCTGAGGGATTAGTTTCCGAACGCCCAGTACCTTGAGTATCCAGAGGCCTAGCTGTCTCCACATGGGAGTTGGAGGCGGCCTGTGGCTCTGAGGTAGCGGGTGTCAGGGGCTGCGAAAGCGCCTCACTGACAACTGGCTACTGGCCTAGAAGAGGCTTCGTCGTCAGTTTTGGACCTCGGATGCCTGTCCTTTTCTTTTTCCTTGCGCTTTTTATGAATTCCGGTCGTCAGTTGTTCCGATGGCATTATATAGTTAAACCTTCAGCCAAAGTAATGAAAAAGTACAGTTTTGTACCTACCATAAATGTAGATGTCCGAACTGGATAGCATCTGCAGTCATAACAAGTGGGTTGTCCTGTCGTCAGGCAGCCCTGCAGTCGGCCGGATTCCAAAGTCCGGGTCCGGCTTCGGCTGATGTCGCACTCCACCCGACGTCATCTCTGTTGGTCTTCGGGTATAAAAGCATCAGCCGACGCCATTTTCCTCAGTGTTTCTTGCCCCAGATGCCAGTAGCCCTCTGCAGGCTAAAATTTGGATAGATGCCAATGTTTCCAAATAGATAGAGGTAAACACAACAATAAGCATGTATGTACATATATACAAACAAATACACCATAAAGACTCCCCCCCAACAGCTAGCTATTAGGAGGGTAAACACCCTAGGAGTACCACAGAGGGGAAGGAGGGAGGGTAATCCTGACTGCAGATGCTATCCAGTTCGGACATCTACATTTATGGTAGGTACAAAACTGTACTATGTCCTTCATGGATGCATCTGCAGTCATAACAAGTGGGTAGAATACCATAGCCAACTAGGGAGGAGGATAAAAGTAGATTATGGTGTGTTTAGGATCCCTTGCAGTACAGCAGTGGCAAACCCTGCTCGGGATCTGGAATATAGAGGCAAATTATAATGCTTGGCAAATGTATGCACGGAGGTCCAAGTAGCCGCCTCAATAATGTCTTTGGTTGCCACTCCTCGTAAGAAGGCTGTGGTAGTGGCTGTTGCCCTTGTAGAATGAGGTCTTATGTTCTGTGGAATTGGTTTTCCATGGAAGGAGTAACAGTATCGTATGCAATTTCCTATCCATTTGGAGATTGTCTGTTTGAAATAGCTTTTCCTTCCCTTCCTGTTGCATAGGCTACAAAAGTTGGTCAGTCTTTCTGCTATTTTTTGTTCTGTCCAAGTAGTAGCGTAGCTGTCTATGTACATCCAAGGTATGCAGTATTCTTTCCCCTCTGTTTTGTGGGTTGGGAAAGAAGGTAGGTAGGTGGATTGCCTGGTTTAAAGACACTCTGGATACCACCTTGGGCATAAATGTAGGATTAGTCCTCATGGACACTCTATCTTGGTGGAAGATTAGGAAGGGTTGCACTGCCATTAAGGCCTGTAGTTCTGAAACCCTCCTTGCTGAAGTAATTGCCAGTAGGAAAGCAGTTTTCCATGACAGGTGTTGTAGGTCTGCTGTTGCTGCTGGTTCAAAGGGTGATAGTGTCAACTTTTCTAGCACAAAGTTTAAATCCCAAGCTGGTAATGGTGGTTTCCTTGGAGGTTTTACATTCTTGATTCCTCTGAGGAACTGCCTGAGCAAAGGGTGCGAAAAACAGGTGGATCAAAGCTGTATTCTGCTGAAATAGCTGATGCATGTATCTTGATGGAGGAGTAGGACAGGCCTGAATGAAGAAGTTCGCCAGATACTCCAGAATGTTAGGCATATCTATGTTTGACACATCTTTTCCTCTTTCCGTACTCCAAATGACAAACCTTTTCCATTTTCCAGCATAGTTCCTTCTTGTTGAAGGTCTGCGTGCTTCAAGAATAATGTCTTTAACTCTTTGGGAAAGTTCTGGATTAGCTGCTGCTATGTGATGTTCCATGCAGTCAGTTGCAGCGTTTTAGGTTTGGATGTATGATGCTGTAGTTGTTCTGAGTTAACATCAAAGGCATCAGGGTATTGGCCACATATTGTTCGAGACATGCTCTTCAGTAGTGGGTACCAGTGTTGTCTTGGCCAGTTTGGAGCTATCAGGATTATCCTTGGACGTTCTTCCTTGATTTTTAGTAGTACCTTGTGTATCAAAGGAAGAGGTGGGAATGCATATGCTGTTAGGCCTTTCCAGTTGAAGGAGAGTGAGTCCACTTTCCATGCTAGTGGGTGGAAAGTCCTTGTGCAGAATTTTTTGAGCTGGTGATTGAGAGGTGATGCGAATAGGTCTATCTGTGGCATTCCCCATTTCTTCGAGATGGTCTTGAAGATGTCCGGGTGCAGCTTCCATTCGTGGGCATCCGAATTGGTTCTGCTTAATATGTCTGCTAGAGTATTGTCTTTCCCCGGTACAAATATTGCCTGTAACTGAATGTTGTAGCTGAGTGCCAAGGTCCACAGCTCCAAGGTCATTCTGCATAGGGGGTATGAATGAGTGCCTCCCTGTTTGTTGATGTACCACATGACTGTGGTGTTGTCTGTCCTTATCATCAACTGGCCCTCTTTGAGAAATGGTTTGAACTTTTGGATTGCCAGTTTTACTGCCAGCATTTCTTTTAGATTGATGTGCAGGTGAAGTTGATCCTGTGTCCACAATCCTTGCACGCATTTGTCCAGCATGTGGGCCCCATCCTAGGTCTGAAGCGTCTGTTGTGATGGTCTGGCTTGGTTGACATCTGCGAAAGGGTAGGCCTGGGTTTGACTGGCATGCCTGAGCCCACCATAGGAACTCCTGTTTTAAGCATGGAATTAGTGGGATTTCTGTTTCTAGACTGTGTCTGTGTTGGGACCATAACTTCTTTAGGTACCACTGTAGTTTCCTCATATGTAGTCTGGCAAATGGGACCAAGATTATGCATGATGCCATGAAGCCCAAGGCCTGCAGAACTTTTCTTGCTGTTAACTTGTTCAGTTTTGTTAGTGCCAAGAAGTAAAGAGGAAGTTCTTTTTGTTCTTCTGTAGTCAGGAATGCCATTTGTTGTACCGTGCCCAATTCCCCGCCCAAGAATGTCCTTGTTTGGGATGGTATCAGCCTTGATTTTTGTAAATTGACTGTGTATCCCAGTCCTTGTAGCAAGTAAATGACCCTTTGTAAATCTGTTGTCAGCTTGCTTTTGTTGTCCCCTTGTAGCAGGCAGTCGTCCAGGTATGGGTAAATTTGAATTCCCTGTAGTCTGCAATGGGCGATTACTGATGCCAGGCATTTTGTGAATACTCTGGGCGCAGTAGATAAGCCAAAGGGCAATGCTGAGAATTGATAGTGCTCTGATCCTGCAAGAAATCTGAGGTATCTTCTGCAGATTGGTCGAATGGGGACGTGCAGGTATGCCTCCTTGAGATCTAGAGTTACCAGCCAAGACTCCTTGCCCAGCATGGGAAGAAGTTGCTGTAGGGTCAGCATTTTGAATTTTGGGACAATGATGTATGTATTTAAGGTGGACAGGTCGAGAATTGGTCTCCAACTTTTTTCCTTTCTTGGAACTAGGAATAGTCTGGAATAGAACCCCTTTCCTTGTTCTGCAGTTGGCACTCTTTCCACAGCTCTTATGTTTGCTAACTCCATTATCTGGCGTAGAGCCTCTGTTTTTTGATTTGGAGGTAGATTTGGCATTCCTCTTTTGACTGGTAAAGTGTGGAAGTGAAACCGGTAACCTTGATCTATGGTTTGTAAAATCCACTTGTCTTTTGTTATGTAGTGCCAGTTCTTTGAAAATAAGGTTAACTTTCCGCCTAGAGGAGCTGCTATTTGTTCCCTGGTAGGCGGATTTAGGATTAAGTCACTGTGGTTGTGCTGATGTAGTGGCAGTGGCTGTGTCTGTGCCTCTGTTGTTACCTTGCCACTGTCGTCCTCTGTAGGCACCTCCTCTGGATTGGTTTCTGCCTCTGGAGCGTCTATTCCTGCCCCTTTGAAATTTTGTGGAGTCAGGAAAGGACCAATTTTGGCAGGCCAGTTCCTGCTAAACCTTGGGGGTTGAACCTGCAAGAAATCTTTAACAGTTTGAACAGATTTTGCCTTTTCTTCCATTTTCTTCATAACCTGCTGGGCAGGCGTACCAAACAAACTTGTCTTGTCCATAGGAGCATCTAGCAACTTAGCTTTAACATGATCCGGTAAAGCTTGTTCCTTTAGCCATGCATGCCTTCTTATCACTGTGCCTGTCAGGGCTGATCTAAATGAAGCCTCCAGTGCATCATAGCCACATTTTAAGGAATGGTTGCTAACCTGTTGTATGTTATTTACCATCTCTAATACATATTTCTTATCAAGAGATTCATCAGTGGTTAGTTTTTTAGTTAACTGATCGAGCATAAACTCTTGGTATTGTATCATGTGAAACTGACAGTTTAAAGCTCTAGCTGAGAGAGTAGCTGAAGTGTAGACCTTTTACCCCATCTGTCTAATGACCTTGCTTCCCTTTCAGAAGGAATAGGGTTTTAGCTGTGGTCGGCTACTGCCTTGGGACCCTGGGATATAGTTTCTGGGTCTGCAAGTGGGGCCTTGTAAAGGTGGTGATGAGTATCTGGCACCCTGTAAAATCTGTCTGGTTTGGCAGGGGCTGGGGTAAAGAATCTGGAGCGGAGCAAACATCATTGAAAGCATCATCCACCACAGAGAGAACAGGAGGTATAGCTAAGGGCCTGTGCTGTGGGAGGTGCAGAAAGGTTCTAAGTCTTTTTCTGGAGACTGTAAAATACTGTTGCTGCCATTGGAACTGTTCTCTCATGGCATGTAAGGTTTCCCCGAAGGAGAATTCTTCTGGTGGGAAGCAGCTGGAATGGATTCTTCAGCATCAGAATCTTCAAAATTGGAGAAGGAGCCTCTGGCTGGTCAGTTATGTCTGATTCATCAGCAGAATCATCAGAAGACACTGGCTCAGGGGCTCTGCCCTAGGTCTCTTCTCTGGGGCTGAGAGGCCCTGTCTGGGTGAGACTGAGATCCTGTAATTAAAGAAATTAAATCTTCTGCCAAAGAAAGCATTTGAGAACTAGAAGAGGGCCTGGATGTGGGGGGTTTAACAGGCACTGTTTTAGTAGTCTTGGCTGCTTTAGCCCTGGCGAAGGCCTTAATGGACATGGCTGCTGGAGGCCTAGCAGCACCACGTGCTGGGGTAGAGACATCCAAGGGGATGGTGTCTGATAAGTCAACCACCGTAGTGGGTAAAATTTCTGAGGTCGATTCAAGAGTTGTAGCAGGGGCCTCAGTTGAAAGAATAGGTTCAGCTGTACTTTGATCAGTTTTCTCGGTTTCGGCCGAAACCGAGACACTTGCGGTTTGCTTTACCGTGGTTTCGGCCGAAACCGCGGACCGCGAGTGTCGGTCTTTATCTTTGCGTTTTTTGGTAGATTGGGTAGTCGGAGGATCCGACGGCATAATGTCAAAATCAGAACCGAAAAACTGTTCTGCAAACTCCGACCGGCCTAAGCGTTCGTCGGTTGAAAGAGGCACAGGCCGAACAGGCTGCTACGTCGTGGGCTGGGCCTAAACAAGGCAGACAGTAAGAGTGGAAATCTTTATGAGGTATTTGTTTCCCACAGGTTAAACAATTGTTAACTTTTTCTGACATCGGCTGAGACAAGAAAGAGTCCCCAACGGGGTACTTAGCTTTAGAAGTCTTCGAAGTAGTATTCGGTAGAAGTAATCTCTGGATCCGACCGACCGGCACTTGCGAACAGCTTCTGCTTCGGGCGCCACGCGGCAAGAAAGACTGAGGAAAATGGCGTCGGCTGATGCTTTTATACCCGAAGACCAACAGAGATGACGTCGGGTGGAGTGCGACATCAGCCGAAGCCGGACCCGGACTTTGGAATCCGGCCGACTGCAGGGCTGCCTGACGACAGGACAACCCACTTGTTATGACTGCAGATGCATCCATGAAGGACATCCAAAATCGCACCGGCGCTTAATAGTGCGTTGGTTAAATCTAGCACAAAAGTGACAACTAGCTACGTTGTGGTCAGGGCCTAGGCAAGGAATACAGCAAAAATGAAAATCCTTATGAGGCATTTGCTTCCCACAAAGAAATACAATTGTTAATTTTTTCTGACATCGGCCTGGAGCAAGAAAAGAGTTTCCCCAACGGGGTACTTAGATTTAAAGAAGACTTCGGATCTGAAATTCAATTTCGAAAATCAGAGTCGGCCGACCGGCACTTGTGAACTTGCTTTTGCTTCGGGCACCGCGCGGCAAGAAAGACGGAAGAAAATGGTGTTGGCTGCATCTTTTATACCACTGGCGCACTGACGTCAGGGAAGAGACGACAGCAACCGACGCCGGACCAGGACTTTGGAATTCAGGCTGACTGCGGGTAGCCTGCCAGCAGGATAACCCAAGTGTAATGACTGCAACAGTGAAACACGATGAACATCCTGGGTGAAAGGTAATTACTGCCCCTCCCAATACATTGAGCCCAACTACACTATTTATTATGACAAAGACCAGGAAGGAGACGAGGAGTAGTAACAGCACTAATTCCAAGTATAAACTCCAGCTTTACTCCGTAGAATATCGCCTACTCAGAGGTGATCTCTGCCTAACATACAAAGCTATGTCAAACCCAGAGCTGTTGGACATGCTACACTTAAAGAAATCCTAATCCCTCCGAGCTACAGGCTCTAGGGACCTAAACCTTGTCACCACAATAAACAGAACATGCCGGAGGGATAGATTCCTGTCCCAGAGACTTCCCATGCTCTGGAATAAACTACCTATCTATATCAAACAACGCTCCTCATTAGCACTCTTCAAGAAAAATCTTGATGATTGGATGGGAAATAGGAAATTCACCCCGGGGATCACCTCTGTGGCTCTGCTCGACAGTGGCACAGGAAAATAATTTTCTTGGGTGGCAAAAGCCAGGGTACCTTTTTGGCTGGGCTTGAATAGGCCCCAGGGCTGATAGGTTTATGTTCACTGGTAGGTACTAGGCTAAAAGCCACCCCCTTAAAAGTCGCACACACTGCAGGCTCTGGGGACATGAAACAAAACTAGATTCTAATAAACATAGCACTACATGGACACCGGCTTGCATATATACATAGCTTACATCCCCTCACAATCTTTAGTACCAACTTTCAAGCAATTAAACCAGCGAAAATTCACACAATGAGTTCTCAGCAATCACAACAGGTAACTAATATAAAAGCCAATCCTTAGGTTCATAGGTTCATACTAGGCTATCTGCCCTAGGGTATTTATAAGCCTAGCCAGAGTGTGTTTGGCTTTCGCCACCCATTTTAAATGAATTTTGCTATGCCCTTTTTCGAGGTTAGTATACTGTGCCTCTGTCTAACAGTGACACAGAAGTGATACCTGGGGTAAACCTACAATCTCCCATCCACTCATCAAGATTCCTCTTGAAGAGAGTCAATGAGGGACTCTGCCTAACCTGGACTGGGATTTTATTCCAGAGTGAAGGGAGCCTCTGGGTTATGAATCTGTCCCTCCAGCATGTCCTATTTATTTCAGTGCTGAGGTTCAAGTCTCTCGAGCGCGTAGCTCGATGGGATTTGGATTTTCTGAGGTGCAGCATGTCCATTAATTCCGGGTTGGACATGGCTTTATATGTCAGGCACAGATCGCCTCTGAGTAGGCGGTATGCCACTGAGTAGAGCTGGAGTTTCTTTAACCGGGCAACATATGACATCTGTTTGAGCCCTTTGATCCTCTTGGTGAGGTACTTTTGGGGTCTTTCCAGTTGCTGCAGGTGTCTGGTAAGGTACATCCCAAAAGGGCATTGTACTCAATTATGGGCCTGATGAGGGATGAGTAAAGAGGCACGATGACCTCCCCTGATCTAGATGTGAATCCCTTCATGATTAGGTGGGCTATATAAAATGTTTTTCTAACCACTTTGGCCACGAGGTTGTCAAATGAGAGATTGCTATCAACTTGGGTCCCCAGGTCCCTAATTACTTCTTCCGTTCTTAATGGATTGCCACCTATGTGGTAATTTGTGGGCACTTTGTTTTTGCCAAAGGGGATGACTATACACTTTTTGGCATTTAGCTTGAGGCCATGGCTCTGGCACCAGTTGTCTGTTTCTATGAGGCCCTTTTGTAGGATGCTTGTGTCGGCTGGACAGTCGATTATGGCGCCCAGTGTGTGCAGTCATCTGCGAACTTGGTCAGCCACAGTCCTTCCGTGTTAGCCTGTACCTCCGAGAAATATATACCGAACAAGAGAGGTCCCAGGACTGAGCCTTGTGGGACGCCACTTGTAACTGGTTTGGAGTCTGACATGGCTCCAGCAATTCTAACCATGTGGGTTCTGTCCTTGAGCCAGTTTGCAACCCATCTAGTGACATAGGGGTTTATATTTAAGCTGGTGAGCTTATCTATAATGCCAGAGTGGGGTATTGTATCGACGGCTTTTGCGAGGTCCAGGTAGGCTGTGTGGACCACCTTCCCCTCGTCAATGGCCTTGGTGACTGTTTCAAAGAAATCGACCAGGTTTAAGAGGCAGGATCTGCCCTTAAAGCCGAACTGGGTAGGATCCAGTGTCTGTGGGTCCCCAATATCTATTTATGAGGTCCGAATGATCCTTTCCATAACTTTGCAGACCAAGCTAGTCAGGCTTATAGGGCGATAGTTTCCAGGATCCGTTGAGGCACCACCTTTGTGGAGAGGGACCACTGTTGCTGTACGCCACTCTTTGGGTACATATCCTGTAGTAAGGCTGAGACTGAACAGTAGTTTTATGTTTGGGTTTAGTTCTTCTTGGAGTTCATGTAGGACGCAGCCCGGGACACCGTCTGGTCCCACTGATGCTGTGTTTTTTGCTTTGGAGAGGGCGGCTCTTACCTGAGCATCTGAGATGTCAGGGGGGCAGCACACTGCTGGGATAGATATTTGCCCTTTGGTGGGGAAGGGGAGAAGTTTGCTGAACCTGTCAGCTAGGATGTTGGCAATGTCTGTGGGTTCGTGTATTTTTGTCATTTTGGACTAATTCTGAGCATATCTGGGAATTCCCACCCAGGTTCCTAACATAACTAAAGAAAGCCTTGTGATTATCCTTAGTGTCCTGTGCAATTTTTCTCTCGAAGCTGGCCTTAGACGATTTTATGAGTGCCCGTAGTTTTTTGCTAATACTGATCAGAGATGCCTTCCCTTTTTCGGATTTTGCTCCATCATGTATTAGCTTCCTCCTTCTATTGTATAGTTTGTTTATGGCTGGGGTCCACCAGACAGGACGCCTAACTTTGGAGGATTGGGTCTTGGTTTTATTTGGGATTGCATGATCCATGCATTCCTGAAGGTGTTCATAGAATGCGTTTATAAAGGATTCTGCGGTCTGGGCCGTATTTTCCACAGGCCCGGGGCCTTTGAAGGATTCCACCTCGGTTTTGAGGTGTGTGAAATTTGCTTTAGAGAAGTTTTTCACTGTGGTTTTCTGGGCAGGGGCTGGGGTCAGGATGTGAATATCTAGTGAGATTAGTTTATGGTCTGATCTTACCAGTGAGGGATACACTTCTGGTCTCGAGCATAGAGTCCTCATGTTGGTGATGATCAGGTCCAGTATGTTTTCCCCTCTTGTGGGAGTGGCAACAAGTTGTTCCATAGCATTTGAGTTTATAAATTCTAGGAACCTTTGGGCTAGGGTTTTGGAGCTAGAGTAATGCTCCCAGTCTATGTTAGGGTAGTTGAAGTCGCCCAATACTCATTCAACAAAATGCGCCTTTGCCATAACCTTTAGTAACTGGTTGATACACCTACAAGACCCAACCCCATTACAGGAAAAGGCTCTATACCTGACCTCATTATAACCAACAAAGAAAAATGTAAACAAGTTATCAACCACTCTAAGCAATCACTGCCCAATTCTTTCAAACTGGTCCTTCAACGCATCAAAAGTTTCAGTGTATCATTTCATACAGATCAATTTCAGAAACAAAGCAACAAATGTTAGACAGCTATGCATTTTCAATGAAGACCCTAATGCACCCTAACTCAGATTATGATAGCCATTTTACATGTATTTGTTTCCTTGTGTACTGTTACATGTTTGACTTGTATAACCACTGCATTAATATAAGTTTGTGTGCCACGTGGAATGGGCCATGGCTGAAGAGTGTCTACTAACCAGGCTACCTATCCAGAAAAACTGAACTAAAAAAAATAAATCTTTACCTTACTTTTTATTGGTGCATAATCTGAAACATTTACTGGATATGTCAGATCTTTCAATTAAACACACACGCTCCTATAAGATATATTTTCTATCCAGTCTAGTCCAGTTCTTGGGGTCCATATCATATGAGCGAATTGCACAAATTGCGACCGCTCATAATATCGAACGTAAAGGACCTCTAACTTCCTATTGTGGGGTGCTGTGCCCCCACACCTTCCGCTAAATATATATTCCAACTCAGAGAGAGCACTACAGTGAGGAAAGGGCAAATATCCCATTCTTCACTGTACTGCAATCTCAGAAAAAGCACTTTGAGGTTCGGTACA
>NC_056726.1:1742396947-1742408573 GCF_019279795.1 Protopterus annectens | reverse complement strand
ATTGTCTCTTCGTTGTAATTATACAGTGTGTGTGTATCGACATATATATATATATATATATATATACATACATACATACACACACGCAGATGCATGTGTATGTATGTACAAGTGTTTATCTGTCTGTGCGACCTTTAAGTATTACTGCTTAATGTTAGGATCCTAAACAAGAATCTCCATATTGTACAAGCTCTCCTCACTCTGGAGGATGTAGACATCTGTGCTATTAGAGACTTGGTTTAAAGCAATAAATTCCTTCGACAGTGAAAGTCAGCAGCTGTTTACATTTTTATCAACAGCAGCAGTCACTGGCTTGATGTATGATGGCAGCAAATACAACTGTATGTTGGTTAAACAGTATGTTGCCCTGGAGTTCACCCAAGTCTCCACAGATAATATTTCCTACCATGTCCTAGACAGTTATTGGTCATACAAAGCTCAGAACTCTTACCTAGATCTATTAGAGATGCTCACTTGTTGTTTGACTTTCGGATTTATCCCGGTAAGGGGTCGACACAGCGGAACTCCGGTCCACTAATGATTGGCAGTAGATTTTTACGAAACGGCAAGGTGCCAGCTCGACACCCAACCTTCAACGAAGGCATGCCCATTTACGCACGCATATCTTTCGAATGCTACCCAACCGCGGGGAGGACATGCAGACTCCACACAGAAGGCACTCCCAAGCCAAGCCGAGAATCGAAATGGAGAACCTCTTGCTGTGAGTTAACAACGCTACCGCTGTACCACCGCGGCTGTCAGTGATGCTCACTATCAGACCAAATACACTGTTCTGGGGAGACTAATTACCCCTCTAAAAACGGCAAAACGTACACTGCACCTAACTCACAGGCTCAACATTTCCTGGACTTTATTGACATGAACACCCTGGACAAGATAGTGTACTCTAACCAGAGGATCAAACATATTTGACCTAGTACTCACAAACATGGGAGAGCACTGCATTCACCTCTGGGTCATGACCTGACTGCTGAAGTCGAACTACAAAGCTGTCTCCCTTGAAATAAAAATCAACCTGGAAAAAACTCTAACCAATAACAAATGGAATTATTCTAAAGCAAACTATATCCTTTTAAGTGTCAGTCTGTCAAAATTCACAGATCCCCCAAATTGAAAGAACATAGTTAGCTATGCAAAGATCAGTTCCAGAAACCCTGTACAAACATAAATGGTAGCACTGAGGATGCCATACCTACCAGAAATAGTCCCAGATCTAATACCAAAAACAAACCACACTGGTGGAATCCTTACGCTAACGGGCAATATAACTAAAGAAAAAAATATATGGCCAAAATCAGAAAAAACAAGTCTCACAGAGCTCTCTCATGTAACTAACAATAACCTAAGAGATCTAATGAAGTTCAAGGCCAATCACAAGGTCAGGATGGCCTTCCAGGCTAAGGACAATCAGAATGCCTTCTTCCTCTATGTCAGAAACTTTAAATGTAATATTCAGCAGTGTGCAGAACTGATGGTAAATGGCACAGCCATCACTGACCAGGGTGACATAGCAAATCTACTGGCTGATATATTTAGCTCTAGCTTCACCACCCACTAACCACCCCCCCCCCGTGATATCCCTTCCATCATAGCCCACCAGCTGTCAAAGTGGAGGTGGTCATGGACGTGCTTGTTAAGGCCAAAAATACTGCTTCAATTGGTCCCTACAGAATCCCCAGTTTCCTTCTAAATAGCCTATAACATGACCTAGCAGGACTGTTTGAGGCACTCCAACTACAGCCTCAACACAGGCTGTGTGCCAGGTGAATGGATGACTGTAACGGTCATCCCTCTTCATAAGGGTGGACCATGAACTGAACCCAGGAACTACAGACCCATCAGTCTAACAAATGTAATATTGAAAGCCATGGAACGAATTAACATGAAAATGATCAACAAGGACATTGACAACCTACAGACACTAAACCCATCCCAGATTGACTTTAAGGGAAGGTCTTGTATACTTAAGATTAGAAGACTTCTTCGAGAGGGTCAATACAGGTATAGATGAGGGGGAAAAAGTACAGTTTTGTACCTACCATAAATGTAGATGTCCGAACTGGATAGCATCTGCAGTCATAACAACTGGGTTGTCCTGTCGTCAGGCAGCCCTTCAGTCGTCCGGATTCCAAAGTCCGGGTCCGGCTTCGGCTGATGTCGCACTCCACCCGACGTCATCTCTGTTGGTCTTCGGGTATAAAAGCATCAGCCGACGCCATTTTCCTCAGTGTTTCTTGCCCCAGATGCCAGAAGCCCTCTTGCAGGCTAAAATTTGGATAGATGCCAATGTTTCCAAATAGATAGAGGTAAACACAACAATAAGCATGTATGTACATATATACAAACAAATACACCATAAAGACTCCCCAACAGCTAGCTATTAGGAGGGTAAACACCCTAGGAGTACCACAGAGGGAAGGAGGGAGGGTAATCCTGACTGCAGATGCTATCCAGTTCGACATCTACATTTATGGTAGGTACAAAACTGTACTATGTCCTTCATGGATGCATCTGCAGTCATAACAACTGGGTAGAATACCATAGCCAACTAGGGAGGAGGATAAAAGTAGATTATGGTGCGTTTAGGATCCCTTGCAGTACAGCAGTGGCAAACCCTGCTCGGGATCTGGAATATAGAGGCAAATTATAATGCTTGGCAAATGTATGCACGGAGGTCCAAGTAGCCGCCTCAATAATGTCTTTGGTTGCCACTCCTCGTAAGAAGGCTGTGGTAGTGGCTGTTGCCCTTGTAGAATGAGGTCTTATGTTCTGTGGAATTGGTTTTCCATGGAAGGAGTAACAGAATCGTATGCAATTTCCTATCCATTTGGAGATTGTCTGTTCCTTCCCTTCCTGTTGCATAGGCTACAAAAAGTTGGTCAGTCTTTCTGCTATTTTTCGTTCTGTCCAAGTAGTAGCGTAGCTGTCTATGTACATCCAAGGTATGCAGTATTCTTTCCCCTCTGTTTTGTGGGTTGGGAAAGAAGGTAGGTAGGTGGATTGCCTGGTTTAAAGACACTCTGGATACCACCTTGGGCATAAATGTAGGATTAGTCCTCATGGACACTCTATCTTGGTGGAAGATTAGGAAGGGTTGCACTGCCATTAAGGCCTGTAGTTCTGAAACCCTCCTTGCTGAAGTAATTGCCAGTAGGAAAGCAGTTTTCCATGACAGGTGTTGTAGGTCTGCTGTTGCTGCTGGTTCAAAGGGTGATAGTGTCAATTTTTCTAGCACAAAGTTCAAATCCCAAGCTGGTAATGGTGGTTTCCTTGGAGGTTTTACATTCTTGATTCCTCTGAGGAACTGCCTGAGCAAAGGGTGCTAAAAACAGGTGGATCAAAGCTGTATTCTGCTGAAATAGCTGATGCATGTATCTTGATGGAGGAGTAGGACAGGCCTGAATGAAGAAGTTCGCCAGATACTCCAGAATGTTAGGCATATCTATGTTTGACACATCTTTTCCTCTTTCTGTAGTCCAAAATGACAAACCTTTTCCATTTTCCAGCATAGTTCCTTCTTGTTGAAGGTCTGCGTGCTTCAAGAATAATGTCTTTTACTCTTTGGGAAAGTTCTGGATTAGCTGCTGCTATGTGATGTTCCATGCAGTTAGTTGCAACGCTTTTAGGTTTGGATGTATGATGCTGTAGTTGTTCTGAGTTAACATCAAAGGCATCAGGGTATTGGCCACATATTGTTCCGAGACATGCTCCTCAGTAGTGGGTACCAGTGTTGTCTTGGCCAGTTCGAGCTATCAGGATTATCCTTGGACGCTCTTCCTTGATTTTCAGTAGTACCTTGTGTATCAAAGGAAGAGGTGGGAATTCATATGCTGTTAGGCCTTTCCAGTTGCAGGAGCGCGAATCCACTTTCCATGCTAGTGGGTGGAATGTCCTTGTGCAGAATTTTTGAGCTGGTGATTGAGAGGTGATGCGAATAGGTCTATCTGTGGCATTCCCCATTTCTTTGAGATGGTCTTGAAGATGTCCGGGTGCAGCTTCCATTCGTGGCATCCAAGTGGTTCTGCTTAATATGTCTGCTAGAGTATTGTCTTTCCCGGTACAAATATTGCCTGTAACTGGATGTTGTAGCTGAGTGCCAGGGTCCACAGCTCCAAGGTCATTCTGCATAGGGGTATGAATGAGTGCCTCCCTGTTTGTTGATGTACCACATGACTGTGGTGTTGTCTGTCCTTATCAACTGGCCCTCCTTGAGAAATGGTTTGAACTTTTGGATTGCCAGTTTTACTGCCAGCATTTCTTTTAGGTTGATGTGCAGGTGAAGTTGATCCTGTGTCCACAATCCTTGCACGCATTTGTCCAGCATGTGGGCCCCCCATCCTAGGTCTGAAGCGTCTGTTGTGATGGTCTGGCTTGCTTGACATCTGCGAAAGGGTAGGCCTGGGTTTGACTGGCATGCCTGAGCCCACCATAGGAACTCCTGTTTTAAGCATGGAATTAGTGGGATTTCTGTTTCTAGACTGTGTCTGTGTTGGGACCATAAATTCTTTAGGTACCACTGTAGTTTTCTCATATGTAGTCTGGCAAATGGAACCAAGATTATGCATGATGCCATGAAGCCCAAGGCCTGCAGTACTTTTCTTGCTGTTAACTTGTTCAGTTTTGTTAGTGCCAAGAAGTAAAGAGGAAGTTCTTTTGTTTTTCTGTAGTCAGGAATGCCATTTGTTTTACTGTGTCCAATTCAGCCCAAGAATGTCCTTGTTTGGGATGGTATCAGCCTTGACTTTTGTAAATTGACTGTGTATCCCAGTGCTTGTAGCAAGTAAATGACCCTTTGTAAATCTGTTGTCAGCTTGCTTTTGTTGTCCCCTTGTAGCAGGCAGTCGCCCAGGTATGGGTAAATTTGAATTCCCTGTAGTCTGCAATGGGCGATTACTGATGCCAGGCATTTTGTGAATACTCTGGGCAGTAGATAAGCCAAAGGGCAATGCTGAGAATTGATAGTGCTCTGATCCTGCAAGAAATCTGAGGTATCTTCTGCAGATTGGTCGAATGGGGACGTGCAGGTATGCCTCCTTGAGATCTAGAGTTACCAGCCAAGACTCCTTGCCCAGCATGGGAAGAAGCTGCTGTAGGGTCAGCATTTTGAATTTTGGGACAATGATGTATGTATTTAAGGTGGACAGGTCGAGAATTGGTCTCCAACTTTTTCCTTTCTTGGAACTAGGAATAGTCTGGAATAGAACCCTTTCCTTGCTCTGCTGTTGGCACTCTTTCCACAGCTCTCATGTTTGCTAACTCCATTATCTGGCATAGAGCCTCTGTTTTTGATTTGGAGGTAGATTTGGCATTCCTCTTTGACTGGTAAAGTGTGGAAGTGAAACCGTAACCTTGATCTATGGTTTGTAAAATCCACTTGTCTTTTGTTATGCAGTGCCAGTTCCTTGAAAATAAGGTTAACTTTCCGCCTAGAGGAGCTGCTATTTGTTCCTGGTAGGCGGATTTAGGTTAAGTCACTGTGGTTGTGCTGATGTAGTGGCAGTGGCTGTGTCTGTGCCTCTGTTGTTACCTTGCCACTGTCGCCTCTGTAGGCACCTCCTCTGGATTGGTTTCTGCCTCTGGAACGCCTATTCCTGCCCCTTTGAAATTTTGTGGAGTCAGGAAAGGACCAATTTTTGGCAGGCCAGTTCCTGCTAAACCTTGGGGTTGAACCTGCAAGAAATCTTTAACAGTTTGAACAGATTTTGCCTTTTCTTCCATTTTCTTCATAACCTGCTGGGCAGGTGTACCAAACAAACTTGTCTTGTCCATAGGAGCATCTAGCAGCTTAGCTTTAACATGATCCGTAAAGCTTGTTCCTTTAGCCATGCATGCCTTCTTATCACTGTGCCTGTCATGGCTGATCTAAATGAAGCCTCCAGTGCATCATAGCCACATTTTAAGGAATGGTTGCTAACCTGTTGTATGTTATTTACCATCTCTAATACATATTTCTTATCAAGAGATTCATCAGTGGTTAGTTTTTAGTTAACTGATCAAGCATAAACTCTTGGTATTGTATCATGTGAAACTGACAGTTTAAAGCTCTAGCTGAGAGAGTAGCTGAAGTGTAGACCTTTTACCCCATCTGTCTAATGACCTTGCTTCCCTTTCAGAAGGAGTAGGGTTTTTAGCTATGGTCGCTGCTACTGCCTTGGGACCCTGGGATATAGTTTCTGGGTCTGCAAGTGGGGCCTTGTAAAGGTGGTGATGAGTATCTGGCACCCTGTAAAATCTGTCTGGTTTGGCAGGGCTGGGGTAAAGAATCTGGAGCGGAGCAAACATCATTGAAAGCATCATCCACCACAGAGAGAACAGGAGGTATAGCTAAGGGCCTGTGCTGTGGGAGGTGCAGAAAAGTCCTAAGTCTTTTCTGGAGTCTGAAAAATCCTGTTGCTGCCATTGAACTGTTCTCGCATGGCATGCAAGGTTTCCCCAAAGGAGAATTCTTCTGGTGGGGAAGCAGCTGGAATGGATTCTTCAACATCAGAATCTTCAAAATTGGAGAAGGGAGCCTCTGGCTGGTCAGTTATGTCTGATTCATCAGCAGATTCATCAGAGGACACTGGCTCAGGGGCTCTGCCCTAGGTCTCTTCTCTGGGGCTGAGAGGCCCTATCTGGGTGAGATTGAGATCCTCTGATTAAAGAAATTAAATCTTCTGCCAAAGTAAGCATTTGGGAACTAGAAGAGGGCCTGGATGTGGGGGTTTAACAGGCACTGTTTTAGTAGTCTTGGCTGCTTTAGCCCTGGCGAAGGCCTTAATGGACATGGCTGCTGGAGGCCTAGCAGCACCACGTGCTGGGGTAGAGACATCCAAGGATGGTGTCTGATAAGTCAACCACCGTAGTGGGTAAAATTTCTGAGGTCGATTCAAGAGTTTTAGCAGGGGCCTCAGTTGTAGGAATAGGTTCAGCTGTACTTAGATCAGTTTTCTCGGTTTCGCCGAAACCGAGACACTCATGGTTTGCTTAACCATGGTTTCGCCGAAACCGTGGACCGCGAGTGTCGGTCTTTATCTTTGCGTTTTGGTAGATTGGGTAGTCGGAGGATCCGACGGCATAATGTACGCAAAACAGAACCGAAAAACTGTTCTGCAAACTCCGACCGCGCCTAAGCGTTCGTCGGTTGAAAGAAGCACAGGCCGAACAGGCAGCTACGTCGTGGGCTGGGCCTAAACAAGGCAGACAGTAAGAGTGGAAATCTTTATGAGGTATTTGTTTCCCACAGGTTAAACAATTGTTAACTTTTTCTGACATCGGCTGAGGCAAGAAAGAGTCCCCAACGGGGTACTTAGCTTTAGAAGTCTTCGAAGTAGTATTCGGTAGAAGTAATCTCTGGATCCGACCGACCGGCACTTGCGAACAGCTTCTGCTTCGGGCGACAAGAAAGACTGAGGAAAATGGCGTCGGCTGATGCTTTTATACCCGAAGACCAACAGAGATGACGTCGGGTGGAGTGCGACATCAGCCGAAGCCGGACCCGGACTTTGGAATCCGGCCGACTGAAGGGCTGCCTGACGACAGGACAACCCAGTTGTTATGACTGCAGATGCATCCATGAAGGACATGTACAGTTGTGTACACTTACCATAAATGTAGATGTTCGAGTGTATTCACTGTTGCAGTCATCACACTTGGTTATCTGCCTGCAGGTAGCCCTCAGTTGGCCCGAAGACCAGAGTCTTGGGATTTCTGCGTCGGCTGCTGTCACCTCATCCATGATGTCAGGTCGTCATGGGTGAAAAAACATGCAACTGACACCATTACATCAGTTTTTCTTGCCCCGACGCCATTACATCAGTTTTTCTTGCCCCAGATGTCAAAAGCCCCCAAAATAGTAAGCAATCAAATGGTGTGGAACACCTCCACCAAAAAGTTAATACTATATCCATAAGATATGGACAAAAAAGTGGATAGGTAGAAAGTATAGAAAGACAGGGGGGGGGGGGGCTGGAGGGAGGATAAAGTACAGTTTTGTACCTACCATAAATGTAGATGTTCGAGTGTATACACTGCTGCAGTCATTACACTTGGGTTATGGTTTCCAAGTCGGCCTGGGTTCCAAAGTCTTGGTCCGGCGTTGGTTGCTGTCGCCTCCTCCCTGTCGTCAGTGCGACAGGGGTATATAAGATGCAGCCGACTCCATTTTCTTCAGTTTTTCTTGCCCCAGATGTCAGGTGCCTCTAAATAGGTAGGCAATTCCAATTGCTAATAAAACATACATAAGAAAAGCAAAAAAAACCAACTTACAGCTACCAGCAAATACTCCCCATAGGTAGTAAGGGTAGAAGACATAGGTACGTACCAGCCAGTAAGAGGCGAAGGAGGGAGGGTAACCTGGACTGCAGCAGTGTATACACTCGAACATCTACATTTATGGTAGGTACAAAACTGTACTATGTTCATCGTGTTACACTGCTGCAGTCATTACACTTGGGTAGAATCCCAAAGCTGAGGAAGGGTGGCTGGTTCTATAAGGCATTAGGGGTGGCTATAAGGCCCTTCAGCAATGCAGTGGTGAAGCCAGCTCTGGATTTAGAGTATAGAGGCAGATGGTAATGCTTGGTGAAGGTATGTACAGAACTCCAAGTTGCTGCTTCCAAAATATCCTTGGTAGGTACTCCCCTGAGGTAGGCAGTTGAAGTGGCTGTTGCTCTGGTGGAGTGAGATCTAATGCTGCTAGGTACAGGTTTTCCATGGTAGTTGTAGCAGAAAAGTATACAATGTCCTATCCATTTTGAAATAGTCTGTTTTCAAATGGCTTTTCCCTGTGCTCCTGCAGCATTATCCTACCAATAATTGCTCAGATTTTCTGAAAGCTTTGGTTTTGTCCAAGTAGAAGTGTAACTGCCTGTGAATGTCCAAAGAGTGCAGTAGTCTCTCCTCTTTATTCTGTGGTTTAGGATAAAAATTTGGCAGGTGAACAGTTTGATTTAGTGCCACACTGGATACCACCTTTGGCATAAAAGTAGGGTTAGTTCGTAAAGACACCCTGTCCTGGTGGAAAATGAGGAAAGGTTCCACTGCCATTAGTGCCTGTAATTCTGAAACTCTTCGTGCTGATGTTACTGCCAGGAGCACAGCAGTTTTCCAAGAGATATATTTTAATTCTGCTGTGTTGGCTGGCTCAAAAGGAGGTAAACTTAGCTTCTCCAAAACAAAGTTGAGGTCCCAAGCTGGAGTAGGTGCTCTACGGGGCAGTCTTCTGTTTTTAGCCCCCTCTGAGGTACTGTTTTAACAGAGGATTAGAGAAAATTGGTGGATCTGTGTTGTAATGAGCAGAGATGGCAGAGGCTTGGATCTTGATGGATGACAAGGAGAGTCCTTTGTCCAGCATCTCAGTTAAGTATTGCAAAATCTGAGGAATATTTGGTACTGCTGTATCAGTTCCTTGTGCCTGGTTCCAGGCACAGAATCTCTTCCATTTTCCAGCATAAGACTTTCTAGTACTAGGCCTTCTGGCTTCCAGGATGACATCCATCACAGCTTTACTGAGAGATGTTTTTTGTATGACTACATTATCTGCCATGCTGCCAAGTTTAATGTACTGAGTTGGCTGTGCATGATCGGATTGTTTTGCTGGGACAGCAGTCGACGTATCTGAGGTAAGGTCCAAGCTGGGTATAGAGATAAGTTTCTTAGTATTGGATACCAGTACTGTCATGGCCAGTCTGGGGCAAACAGTATCATCTTCGGCTTCTCCTGTCTGACCTTTAGGAGCACCTTGGGGAGGAGAAGCAGTGGAGGAAAGGCATATACTGATTTGCTTTTTCCAGCTGAAAGATAGGGCGTCCACTTTCCATGCTGGTCTGTGATAAGTCCTTGTGCAGAATCTTTTTAGTTGGTAATTCGAGAGGGGAGGCAAATAGATCTATGTCCGGGCATCCCCATTTCCTTGCTATCATGCTGAAGACTTGTGGATCAAGCTTCCACTCATGGGGATCCATGAGGTTTCTGCTTAGTTCATCTGCCAGAGTATTTTCCTTTCCTGGCAGGAATTGTGCCAAGATATACTTGGTAAGTCAAAGCTGTGTCCCACAAGGTCACGGCTAGTCTGCAAAGGGGGTAAGAATATGTGCCCCCTGCTTGTTTATATACCATATGACCGTGGTGTTGTCTATCAGTAGTTGTCCCGGATGAAGTAGGTCCTTGAAGGCTATCAGGGCATTTTGAACAGCTAACATCTCTTTTTGATTGATATGCAGATGCATTTGGTTTGAGGACCATGTGCCCTGAATGCATCTTCCTGCCATGTGGGCTCCCCAGGCATAGTCTGATGCATCTGTTGTTAGTGTCTGCCTGGCTGGAGGTAATGTAAATGGCTGTCCCTTGTTCTGGTGACAAGCCTTTGCCCACCATCGAAACTCCTGCTGCAGGCAGGGAATGAGAGTAATGACTGTTTCCAGGCTGTGGCAATGATGAGTCCAAACACTTTTTAGGTACCATTGAAGTTTCCTCATATGCAGTCTTGCATATGGAATTAGTAGGATGCAGGATGCCATGAAGCTCAAAGCCTGCAGAATTTTTCTTGCAGATAACTGGGCCTTTGTTGCCAACATTTTGAAATAGGTAGTCAGTTGCCTTTGTCTGGCGTGAGATAAGCCATCTGGGCAGTTGTATTCAAGCTTGCACCCAGGAATGTTATCTCTTGTGAGGGTACTAGTTTTCATTTATTTTTGTTGACTGTGTACCCTAGGCATGTTAGAAGTCTTTTCACAAACATAACATGTTGAAAAATAATGTCCTTGTTCTCTACTTGAATGGGACAGTCGTCCAAGTAAGGATATATCTGTATTCCTCTTTGTCTGCAGAATGCAATTACTGGTGCCAGGCACTTTGTAAAGACCCTCGGCACAGTAGATGAGCCAAAGGGCAGTGCAGAGAATTGGTAATGCATTGAACCAGCCTTGAATCTTGGGTATCTTCTGCACGATTGTCTGATTGGAACATGCAGGTATGCCTCTTTTAGGTCTAAAGTCACAAGACAAGCATTCTTGCCCAGCATGGGCAGAAGCTGCTGCAAAGTCAACATTTTGAATTTTGGAATATCCAGGAAAGTGTTCAGAATAGATAGGTCCAATATCGGCCTCCAGGCCTTGTCCTTTCTGGGTACCAAGAACAGTCTTGAGTAAAATCCTTGTCCCTGCTCTTGCTCTGGTACTTGTTGAATGGCCCCCATGTCCATGAGGGATGACACTTGTTTTTGTGCCTCTACCCATTGATTTTTTGGCAGATCTGGCAAGTCGTTTGCCTTTGGCAGAGTATGGAAATGGAACTTTTAGCCTTGTGACACTATGTTTAGAACCCACTTGTCCTGGATTATGATGTGCCAATTTTGAACAAGAAGTGCTAATTTTCCCCCTAAGGGTGCTGCCAGAAGAGAAGTGCTTGGTGCAGGCAGGGGGAAGTCATTGGGACTGTTTTATGTATGTTTGTGATCTATCTTCTCCAGCTTTGGAGGTAGAAGCACCCCATTGCTTGGGCCTATAAGAACCTTACGCCTGGGATCTGCCCCTTTGAGGTCTGTCTGACACAGGAAAGGACCAATTTTTTGTAGACCAGTGTCTACTAAACCTAGGTGGCTGTACTTGTAAAAAAATAAAAAAAA